>NW_027117995.1:208856-407453 GCF_038497935.1 Neoaidaea tothii
ACGTGCGGCTATAAGCCGCACGGAGTGCGGCGCTGACGAGACGTCCAAAGGCACCTGCCCGAAGGGCAGCCACCTCGACGGAGTCGCCGCCGGAGGCTAATTGGACTGCGGCTATAAGCCGCACGGAGTGCGGCGCTGACGAGACGTCCAAAGGCACCTGCCCGAAGGGCAGCCACCTCGACGGAGTCGCCGCCGGAGGCTCGTCCAACGGTTATGAGCCGCACGAGCGCGACGCGGCGGCGCGCGGCAACGCGAATCCGGCCGTCGGTCGCGCAGCGCTCGCGGCAGGCCGGCACGCAGCCACAGTACAGAGTAGCTAGTAGCACACCACAAGCTCGTGCAGGCACGACAAGCGGCCGTGCGATAAGAGATAAGTGGAAGCAAAAAAAAAATAATGGTCTCTGGCGGGATCGAACCGCCGATCCTCGCGTGTCACAAGGAGTTGTCTTATTAGCACGATGCCTTAACCAACTGGGCCAAGAGACCAATTTGTTGAAATGGTAGTCCCAGCGCGGCCTATTACGGCACGCGTCGGAGGCTAGTGGAGCGACACGAGCTCGTATGCTGCGCCAGCGCACGCACACTTATCATCCGCTAGCAGTGGTCCCACAGCAGAGGCTGGGTACCACCGGATCACATCCAACTGCCGTGCAGCGGAGCGACCCGCGCTACGGCGCCTACCGATAGCCACCAATGCTGCGCGATAACGGCTGGCCCTAGTCCCCAACAAGTCTGGGCAGCGCACCGGGGGGCCATGATTGGCCGCTGGCCAATACGAGTCACACCGCTGGCCGTCCACTGTGCCGCAGCCGCCCAACGGCCGACCACTGTGGCCGGCGCGGCGGCGCGGCGAGCACGCCAGAGGCACGGGCAGCGGGGCGGGTAACCCGGCGGTCGGTCACAGCCGGCCGCGGGCCGCCCGCCAGATACGACCCGCGCCAAAAGTCACAAGTCACAACCCAAGCTTATCGAGCGTCAGTCCGCTGCCGCTGGCCTGCTAGGTCCCCTGCCCTCACCACCGTAGATTTGCGCTCTGGGCCCGCTTTGCGCCCACGCTTCCCACCCATAATATTTTCCCTTTCGTCAATCTTTTATCTTCTTTTCTCTTTTCTTCATTGCCCCGTCTTTCTGATTCCCTTTTTTTTCGCCCGGAAGAAAAGAACAGGACACGAAAAAAGACACAATGCATCTTCAGTCCGTTGCGTCCATTGCGGCGTCTGTCGCCGCGGCGGTGCTCACGCTCGCGCCGACGGTGTCGGCCGCGGCTCCCCACCCGGCCGCCGTTTTTGCGTTCCCCAAGCCCGAGAAGGCCGGCCACCACGACATCCCCAGCCTGCGTCCGGCTGAGGCCCGCCTGGGCTTTGCCGAGCGTCTGGACGTGTCGCGGTTCCACAAGCTGGGCTACCAGGTAAGTGGCTGGGCCGGCGGTGCTGACAAACAGGGCCAGGACATGAAGGTGCTCGAGCTGGACCACTTCTCGGGCCGTCACAGCGGCCTGTGGAGAGACTCGGAGGAGAACATCGTCGTGATCGTGTCGGGCGTGCGCGACACCAAGGACATCTTCCCCGAGTCGCGCCCGGTGTTCTTCATCTCGGAGACGCCCGACGCCGAGTCGTTCCGCGAGCTCGCCGCCGGCTTCATCCAGGAGGCCCAGCAGCTCTCCGGCGACCTGTCGGCGCGCGCCTACACGAACGAGGCTGAGGGCTTCGTGTCGCTCGTGCCCGACATGGACCTGTGCGTGCCCGCGCACAACCAGATCCTGTCGCGCTCGCAGTGCGTCGTGCCGGCCGCGTCGACCGACGCCGACCTGGTCAAGGACTTTGTCGCCTCGTTCGGCGACGAGTTCGCGTCGCTGTTCGACGTCTCGGTCAAGGCCGACAGCCTCTTCATGGACGAGGCCATCGCCTTCAACTACTTCATCGAGGAGTTCCAGCAGGCCGTGACCGCGAACAACCAGCTCGCCGTCCTCTTCTTCAACTCGCTCAACTCGATGTTCGTCAAGTACGGCGCCGACTCGGTCCAGTACAACGCCGCCCGCGCGCTCTTCGCCAAGCTCCTCCAGAAGCTGACGCTCGAGACCGCCCCGTCGGTGCCCGTCACCGCCGTGCTCCTGCCCGGCGGCAACGCCCCGGCCCCGGCCAAGAAGGCCAAGCGCGCCGCCGGCGAGGCCTTCGGCAACAAGCACGTCTCGCCCTCCATCCCCGTCTCGATCATGGCCGAGTCGGTCTGCTACCAGTCCCAGGACGAGTGCGAGATCTTCACCAACTTCTGCTCGGGCGGCCACGGCCAGTGCATGCAGCTCTACGGCCAGGACGGCTGCTTCTCGTGCTCGTGCATGTCCACCTACGACGAGACCACCCGCCAGCGCACCTACTGGGCCGGCGAGTACTGCCAGAAGATCGACGTCACGACCCCCTTCCAGATCTTCTTCTGGTTCTTGATCGTCTCGCTGCTGTTCCTCGCCTGGACCATCAAGGCCATGATGTCGATTGGCAAGGAGGAGCTCCCGCCCGTCCTGGCCGCCGCCACCATGGTCCAGGCCAAGCAGAACTAAGCAACCGAGCCGACCTGATGGAGCATCGCAAAAAGTACTCCGTCCTGACGCTTTCTAATGTTTGTCTTTTCTTCTTTTTCACTATTTCAATCTAGAGGGTGATGGTTCAATTTACTTATAAAGAAAATATTTTTTGATGAAATTTACAATGCATAATGGGATGTATATATACATATCAAAGGGGCAAGTTGGAGCAGCTGGATGATTAATTTTCAATAGATAGCGAGCTGCATGGAGCTAACGGCGTGCGTCGCGCTGGCATGCCCTGCGAGCCACGCGAGCCGACGAGCCGACGAGCTGTGCAAGAATGTGCCAGGAGCAGCGGCGTGAGCTCAATTTTGGTTCATAATGTCGTAGTAGTCTCGGTTTGTAGTAATGTATTTCGTTTACAGTCTGTGCCTAAACAATGGGTTAGGTGGAGGGCCTGAGTGGCTCGACGGTTGTCTGCGCCTGCAGGTGGCTGTGCTGACGCCTGTGTGGCTGCTGGCGGCTGGGCGGCTTGTCTGTGGCGGCTGTGCGGCTTGTCTGTGGCTGGCGGCTGTGCGGCTTGTCCGGGCCGCCTGGGCGCTGCCAGGACCCGAAATGGTGGCTCGTAGACCGTTAGAACGATAGTCTTGTCCGGCTTCTTGGTCGGTTTTGGCCTCGTTTTGGCCGGCTTCTTGGTCGGTTTGGTGCGTTTTTGGTGCAACACGGTCGATTTCTGCCCAACGCTGGGCCAGTTCGGCCCATTCCTGGCCAGTTCGACCGGTCCCGCACAGCTTGCCGCTTGCGCAAGACCGCCTGCGGTCGAGTGCCGCCTCGCGGGCGAGCGCGGCCCCGGTTCTGGCTCTCCCGCCGTCTGTAGCGGTCTGTAGGCCCTGATCGACCCTCGTCCTCACCACCATCGATCCCAAAAAAAAACGCTAAGTACCGAAAACTCACTCACGAAAATCAACCACAGAATTTTTTCAGGTCGACCCCAGCCCGGCCAGATACTCTCCCCGTCGGCAGGACCGTCGCAGGCAAGTCGCTGAATCGCACCGGACCGGTCCGGTGCCCAGTTCCAGGCACACTACCGGCGGGATCGCCGCGTGGACGCCCGTCAAATCCGATCAAAGCGCAATGCCCGCGATCACAATCCACAGCGCCCGGCCGTCGGACGGCCTGTACTCACAGCGCGGCCACGATGACAGCGACTACGACTCGGACGCCAGCATGGGCTCGGCGGACGACTTCATGACGGCCGACGACCTGGTCGAGACGCAGAAGAAGCGCGCCGGCCAGGGCCACAGCATTTTCACCACCCGGCTGGAGGAGACGGCGGCCGCGGCCAGCACGTCGGTGGCCGGCGCGGCCGGCGTGCACAGCTCGCACGTCATCACGCCCGGCGAGGTCGTGACGAGCGAGAGCACGTGGATGCGCGGCCACGGCACGTACGCGGTCGGCGGCACGACCTACGCCTCGGTTGCCGGCCGGATCTCGCGCGTCAACAAGCTGCTGAGCGTGACGCCGCTGCGCGGACGGTACACGCCCGAGGTCGGCGACCACGTCGTGGGCCGCATCACGGACGTCGGGCAGCGCAGCTGGCGCGTGGACATCGGCGCCAAGCAGGACGCCATTCTGATGCTGGGCTCGATCAACCTGCCCGGCGGCGTGCTGCGGCGCAAGTCCGAGTCGGACGAGCTCAACATGCGCGCGTTCCTCAAGGAGGGCGACCTGCTGAACGTAAGTGGCGCGCAGAGCCAGCTGACCCCAGGCCGAGGTCCAGGCGGTCTTTTCGCACGGCGCCGCGTCGCTGCACACGCGCTCGCTCAGCTACGGCAAGCTGCGCAACGGGTGCTTTGTGGGCGTGCCGCCGTCGCTCGTCCTGCGGTCCAAGTCGCACTCGCACGCGCTCCCGGGCGGCGTCGACATCGTCCTCGGCGTCAACGGCTACATCTGGCTGCGCAAGCACACGCCCGAGGCCCTGCCGTCCGCCGCCGACAACTCGTCCGCCGGGTCGGGCGTCAGCATCACCCGCCTGTCCGAGGAGGCCGGGCTCGAGATCTACAGCGACCGCAACGACGCCGGCGTGGACACGCCGCTGCGCACGCGGATCGCGCGGTACTCCAACTGCATCCGCGCGCTGGCCCACGAGGAGATCGGCATCTCGGTGGCGCGCATCACGAGCGCGTACGAGATCAGCCTCGGCCTGGCCGCGGACGTCGGCGCGCTGGTCGAGAACCACGTCAAGGCCGAGCTGGCCCGGGAGGTGCTCCAGCTCGAGTAGCATGTTGCCGTAGCAATACAGCCGGGTAACCGGGTATATGGCAGTAGATGCCGGCGTGCCGGCGCAGGGTATATGCCCGAGGTGCCGGGTAAGGTGCCGGAGCGCCGGGTAACAGGGTATATGCCCTGGAGTGCCGGGTAACAGGGTATATGCCCCCACGCCGGGACATAGCCGCGGCGGGTCGGGGCAGCCGCCGGCGCGGGTAGGACCCGGCCGCGCTGCGCGGACTCGGTCCAGCCGGTCCGGACACGGCAGGCCGGCGCGCATCCCGTAGCCGCCGGCAACGTCCCCGCGCCCGCGCCGACTTCTCGAACGGGACCCGGATCGACTGCGGGGAAGCGCCGGCTGGCGGTCGCGGCCGCCGCCACGGCGTGTATATAGCCCAGGCTGGATCCGCCAAACGGCCAGCACGCCTCAGCATCGCCGCTCCAGCTCCAGTCTCCAGCTCCACCGCCAGCCAGCCCTCAATTGAACAATGACCGCCGCCAAGAAGACCGTCAAGGTCGGCATCATCGGTGCTGGCCGCATGGCCGTCCGCCACATCGAGACGCTCGAGTCGCTCGCCAAGACCACGCTGGTCGCGGTGTGTACGCCGCTGGCGCACGAGCAGCAGTGGTGCGCCGAGAACGTGCCCGACGCCAAGGTGTACCCCGACGCAATGGACATGATCAAGGACCCGGACGTCGAGGCCGTCTTCATCGTCACGCCCACGACGATGCACTACGAGCAGTTCCTGGCCTGCATCGCCAACGGCAAGCACGTCTTCTGCGAGAAGCCGCTCTCGATCAACCCCGAGCAGTGCTGGGAGATGTACGACGCTGCACTCAAGCACCCCGAGCTGGTTGCCGTGTGCGCGTTCCCCCGTCGCAACGAGGTTCTCTACAACGAGGCCCGCGCCAAGATTGTGGCCGGCGAGATCGGCGAGGTCGTGGCCATTCGCTCGCAGATCCACGACAAGTTCGACCCGTCGCCGTACTTCCTCGTGTACTGCAAGACCTCGGGCGGCATCTTCGTGGACTCGGTCGTGCACTGCATCGACTCGGCGCTGTACCTGCTCGGCAAGGACGTGACGCCCAAGCGCGTCTTCGCCTCGGGCAACTCGAAGGTTATCCCCGAGCTGGGCGAGATGGGCGACGTCGACAACTGCTTCGGCAACGTCGAGTTCACGGACGGCACCGTCATGACCTTCACCGGCTCGCGCACGAACCAGCACGGCCACCACACGTGCACCGAGGTTATCGGCAGCAAGGGCAAGATCTACATCAACCCCTCGCCGCGCCTGCTCAACCTCGACGTGTGCGACGCCACCGGCGTGCACTTTGACGGCGCGCCGGACCACTTCACCATCTTCCGCGGCGCATTCACGCACGAGATCGCCGAGTTTGCCGACCAGATCCTGAACGGCAAGGCCACGTCGTTCAACCTCAAGGACGCGGCCAAGGCTGTGTCGATCGCGTACGCGCTCCAGGACTCGGTGCGCAACGGCGTGACCGTTGAGAAGTTTGTGCTGGCTTAGGATAGCAGCGTCAGATAGCATTCAATATACGTGGTTTTGTGGACGCAGGAGGCGATGGTGCCAAAACGTTTTGCCGCCACGCCTGTCTCGGCTGCGGCGCGCCGGCCGGCAGGGCCAGCCGCGGGCGGGGAAACCCTGCGCCGACGGGCCGGCCGCGCCGCACTCCGTGCGGCGGCAAACACCCCCTGAAAATGCACGTGACAGTCGGAGAAGCCCGTGCTTCCGTCCGGCCGCCGCGGACCGCCACGGCCCCCGGCGTCCTGGCCGGATCCGCACACGTGTGCTGCGGGCAGACGTTCGACTAGACCGCGAACACAGCACGGACCGAACGTGCAGGGCTGACTCGCACGCGGTGGCGACTCATCGCGTGCGAGTAGCCTGGGCCAAGCGAGAGTACCAAAGCTAGATAGGCCCACGCGGCCGAGTCCAGCGATTGCTGTGGCAGATCCTCTTAGGCCCAGACTATCGCCCGTAAATTGCTCAGCGGCTACCGGCGGCCGGCCTCGGTTGCCTGCTTACGAATCGATAGCAGCAGATAGAGAGCTTAGATCGGGCCCTCGCGGTGGCAGTAGCGGCGGCCGCCGGCCGCCGCGGCGGCCGGCTAGGCGGCCGAGCCGAGCACCCTAGCTTCCCGTCAGATCCGAGCAACAAACGGTGGCACGGAGGCGTAGCGTGGCGGCGGCTACCCCGCGGCCGGCCGGCCGCGGACGTGGCGCCCGGCGCAAGCCGGTGCTACTGCAGGGCCGTGGCGGCGGCGGCGCGGGAGATCTACGCGTGGCTGCAGCAGCGCGGAACAGGCGGAAGCCGCCGCGCGGCGGCCCGGGCGAGGCGGCTGTGGTCCGGGCGACAGGCGCGAGGACGTGCGCGCGCCGCAGGGCGAGCGGCGCGGAGTCGCATCCGGGTAACAGTCCGGCGATGTCCGCGACCACCCCAACCGCTCGGCTGCGCCTAGGCGGTCCGAATGCTAGACCGAGAGGGGCCCGTCCCAATCCGGTCAGCCTTCGAACGCCGACGTCGGCGCCGCGCGTGTCCATGCCAATCCTCGAGACAGAGTTGCAACGCTATCGATAGAGTCTGGCGAACCGGCTGATAGACTGGGACCTCGGGGCGGGATACGATAGGCATGCAGCCGCTGGCCGCGGCCGCATGCCACGTCCCAAGCCCTGGGGCACAGATGTGCCAGATAAGGACCGCCACAGGCAGCGTCTTGATTGCACGGGGCTGCAAGCGGCTGTGGCTGAACCGGTGCCTTGGTTGCGAGGAACGGTACCGCAACTGTCCTGAGTAAGCTGCGACACACGCGGGGCCAGGCAAAAAGTTTGCGGGCACACGGTACTGCTACGATAGCTGCAGTGCTATGCTAGGGACGTGCGCGGTATATAATTTAGCCCGATCAGATTTAGCTCCAGATAGAGTTCGACAGCTTGCGGACTACGCGGTTGTCGACCACGCGGTCTTCGCGAAAGCGGGCGGTGCCGGGTGAACACGGGCACGGCCATGTATCGCGCCAAGGACGTCGATACGGGTCGGGAGGTTGCCCGTACGAGCGCCGACGGTCGTACGACTCCAAGAGGATACGCTGGAGCGCCGCAGACGGCGCTGGCCGGATCTACGGCGGTGGCTGATGTACATCGGCATCGCCCGTTGCGGCGCATGAAAATAGCCATGCAGCTGCCAGTTCGAGTTCAGCGTCGGCGAACTACGGCGGAGGACGGAAGGCGCCGCGGTGGCTTGGTCACCTGTGACGCTTCGCGATGCCGGGGATCTGCTGAGTACTGGCGGGTACCGTGGCGTTTAGATGGGTACGATGGCTTTTGTTAGTGAGGCGCTGGCATCCAGATAGGCGTAGCGCAGGTTTTGCCCGAGTGGCGCGGGTGGCTCGTGTGCGGCTGGAGCCGGATCCAGCACGCCGGTAGAGGCGGTGCGCGTGGCAGTGGTGTGGCGCGAACAGCACAACGCTACGCCCAGATAGCCGACGTGCTGATATGACTCTCAGGGCCCAGTTTCTGGCCCTCCCGGGCCTGTTTGCGCGTCCAGCACAACCTTTCGGAGATGTCCACGGCCAGCGAGCATTTGCCCGCTAGCCCCGACCATTAATGCCTCGAGCTCCCTAAATGCGCCACCTACATCGCTTTCTGGGGGGGGTGGCAGGAGCCACTAAAAACGCCACACTCTGTGCCGTCCTAGAAAGTATAACCGCGGACGCGCACGGACGCGGGCGGTCTCCGACGCCGCCCAGCCGCCGCCGTACACGGGCGTCTGCCGGCGGCTCGATCTGGCGGCGGCCCCTTAGCGTAGAGCCGGCCACAGCCACGGCCGTATGCGGCGTTGGCCACCGCGGCTGTCGCCCGATCTGATACCGGCCTGGAGCGCCCGGCTTTGTCAATGGCGCACGCGAGCGGTTCTACGGCAGGACGGCCTGTCGGCTAGCACAGACAGCCGCTGCCGTCGCGCCCACGGCCGGCCGCCGGCCACCCCGCCGCAGACGCGGCCAGGCCCGTTGCGGGCACGGTTGCGCGAAACGCCACAGAGGCGCTGCGCGGCCTGCCCCGCGGCCGCGGTCCGCAGCCGCGGCCCGGCGCCACCCAATGATCGGCGCAGGCCGGTCCAGCGGCACCGCTGCCCTCCGGAGCAGGGCGGGCTCGCCCAGCTGACCTGCCGGCTGGCTGCTATCGGCCGCGCGAGGTCCGTCTGCGCACCAGCCGCGACGGCGGGCGAAACTCTAATTAGGCTCTGGGCACTGCAGATACCAGCTGCAATCTACTCGCTAGCGCGGTACGGCGCTCTGTACTGCTGTATACCGTCCGCGGACTTCGCCCGTGTGGCGTCGGCTTGACGCGCGCGACGCCGACACCGGCTCAGACCAGGTCCAGAGCAGCTGCAGCTGCGGCGAATGCCGCGCCGCTCGCTGCGCGCGGCCGCGGTGTGACCGCACCGGCCTGCGTCCGCTCGCGAGTCTAGCCGTCGCGCGTATACCGGCACTCGGCAGCGGGCAGCCGACCAATGGCATCTGACAGCATTTGATACCGTACTAGCCCCTCTGGGAACACCTAGGGCGCGCCCGCAGCAAGCTCCTTCCATCTGACCGGTTGCGCTGGGAGCTCCCTGCCCGCTTTCGGCAAGCCTTAGTCCCCGTAACCGTATGTACATGTACGTTTGTCTCACCAGACCACCGCCGCACGCCGAGACCTTAGCCCTGTCGGCCGTCTGCAGGACGGGCCGAAGCTCTCGCGGTCGGCCGCTAGTCGAGTTCTGCCACTATCGCCAAACTCAGTTTGTGAAAAATTTTTCCTAGTTCGCGTCTATATCGATATCGGGAGATAGCAGACCGTACCACACTAGTGCTCCGGTACTGGCACGGTACCCCATTGGGACGCTAGTCAGTTGGTCTGTACCCTGCAAGCTTCCACCACTCCATCTCTCAGTTCGCTGCGTTTTTTTCACCGCCGTCAGATAAGTTGCTCATGCCTCGCCGGGCACATATATAGCTGGCCAGAACCCCCGGTTGGTCTTCATTCTCATCTCCTCTTCCCTCGCCGGCAGTGTCTTCGCAGGCCAGATCTCAAGAGTCCCTCCACAGCGTCCGCGATCAGACTACTACCACAATGACCATCCTCGAGACCGGCTCGGAGCACACCGCCGTTGACCTCGCGCACCCGGCGCAGAAGCAGTCCCTGATGGTCCGCTTCCGCAAGCGCTTCGCGAGCAAGGACGGCTGGTTCGGCGACTACGACTACGCCTACCTGTTCATGCCGCGCCTGCCCTTCCTGAACCGCAACAAGCAGAGCGGCCCGTTCTTCGGCCTGAACGACACCATGCCCATCATGCTGGCCATCATCCTCGGCTTCCAGCACTCGCTCTCCATGCTGGCGGGCGTCGTGTCGCCGCCGCTGATTCTGGCGGGCGCCGCCGGCGTCAACCTCGAGACCCGCGAGCAGCAGTACCTGGTCTCGGCCTCGCTCATCTGCTGCGGCCTGCTCTCGGCCGTGCAGATCACCCGGTTCCACTTCTACAAGACCAAGTACTTCCTCGGCACGGGCATGCTCTCGGTCGTCGGCACCTCGTTCGCCACGATCCCGCTCGCCACCGGCGCCTTTGCGCAGATGTACGAGAACGGCATGTGCCCGCTGGCCGACGACGGCTCGAAGCTGCCGTGCCCCGACGGATACGGCGCACTGATCGGCACGTCGTGCGTCTGCGCCCTGCTCGAGATCCTGCTGTCGTTCACGCCGCCGCGCATCCTCCAGAAGGTCTTCCCGCCGATCGTCACCGGCCCGACCGTCACCCTCATCGGCGTCCACCTGATCGAGTCGGCCTTCCAGGACTGGGCCGGCGGCTCGGGCTCGTGCCAGTCGCGCCCGACCGACTCGTTCTACAGCCTGTGCCCGAACATCGACGCGCCGCACCCGCTCGCCTGGGGCTCGGCCCAGTTCCTCGGCCTCGGCTTCTCGGTCTTCATCACCATCATCATCTGCGAGAAGTGGGGCTCGCCCATCATGCAGTCGTGCGCTGTCGTCGTCGGCCTGCTCGTCGGCTGCATCATCGCCGGCGCCTGCGGCTACTTTGACGCGACGGGCATCGAGATCGCCCCGGCCGTGACCTTCATCTGGACGACGACGTTCAAGCTCCAGGTCTACGGCCCAATCGTGCTGCCGATGCTAGCCATCTACCTCATCGTCATGATGGAGGCCATCGGCGACATCACCGCCACCTCGGACGTCTCGCGCCTGGAGGTCGAGGGCCGCGAGTACGAGTCGCGCATCCAGGGCGGTGTCCTGGCCGACGGCCTCAACGGTCTCCTGGCCGGCCTGATGACCATGACGCCCATGTCGACGTTCGCCCAGAACAACGGCGTCATCTCGCTGACCAAGTGCGCCAACCGCACCGTCGGCTACTTCTGCTGCGCGTTCCTGCTCATCATGGGCATCTTCTCCAAGTTCGCCGCGGCCCTCGTCGCCATCCCCTCGTCTGTCCTCGGCGGCATGACCACCTTCCTCTTCTGCTCGGTCGCCGTGTCGGGCATCCGCATCATCGCCACCATCCCCTTCACCCGCCGCAACCGCTTCATCCTGACCGCGTCGCTGTCGATCGGCCTGGGCTCGATCCTCCAGGACGACTGGTTCTCGTACGTGTTCACGTACTCGGGCGACAACCACGCGCTCAAGGGCTTCCTCGACGCGATCGTGCTCATCATGGAGACCGGCTTCGCCGTCACGGCGTTCCTGGCGCTCGTGCTCAACCTGTTCATCAAGGAGGAGGTCGAGCAGCAGGCTGCCGAGGCCGTCGAGATCGAGGGCCTGACGTCGGTGTCGAACTCGTCGGACGAGATCGAGATGGACACGATCGTGCCCAACGCCGACATCGCCAAGGACTCGAAGGAGATCAAGGCCTAGGTGCCTGCTGGACAGCGGGCATTAAAAAGTAATTAATGCATTCACGTTTCGCGATTTTGGTTGGGAGAGTCATCGACTGCAACGACAGGTAGAGGGTCTAATATAATCTAATTGTTCTACACACTCGGGGCCTCGGCCAGCTTGCGCGCGTACATGACGCTGCGGTCGTAGTACAGGTTCGGGTGCGTGATGGCCTCGCCGTCGTCGGCGGCGCCGGCGCCGGGCGCGCGGGCGGGGTGCGTGGCCTCGAAGACGCGGGTGCAGGCGACGTGGAAGTGCTTCTTGTCGACGTCGTCCTTGATGGCGCGCAGCGTGGGCGCGTCCGCGACGCCGATCTCGTCGAGCGCGGCCGAGAGCTTGTCCCAGGCCGCGTGCCGGAAGGGGCAGCCGTGGTGGTCCTTGGGGCCGGGCGCGGCCTTCTCGGCGATGATGTTCTGGCACGAGTACGGCCGGTAGTTGTGGTGGCTGCCCTCGAGGCCGTAGCTGTGCCGGACGTAGTACCGGTACTCCTTGTTGAACTTGTCGTCGGTCATGACCGAGAACGAGCGGCGCCAGAACTGGAGCGCCTCGTCGACCGAGAGGCCGATGCCCTTGAGGAAGAGCCCGTACTGGAGCCGGCCAAAGTGCTGCATGTGGTGCTCGCGGTCGAGCGCGCTCTGGAGCGTGCGCATGCAGAGCGGGAAGTGCTGCTGGAGCTTGGGCACGTCGTCGGCCCGGACGGCGTCGGGCCGGGCCTCGCCGGCGCCGAGCAGGCTGCCGGCGACGTACTCGGGCGCGACGAAGCCCTTGGAGACGTGGTTGAGGATCGGCACCAGCCGGTCGTCCTCGTCGAGCCGGGGCAGCGCGCGCGCCGTCAGCTCGAGCCCGCGCATCAGCCGCGACTCGAACTCGGACATGACCACCATCAGCTGCTGCGCGGACGCGATGTACGCCTTGCCGCCGCGCAGGAACACCGACCGCGCCTCGATCAGGTCCGGCACGCGCTCAAAGTCGACCTTGAAGTACGAGTCGCCGGCGTCCGCGCCAAACGCGGCCGTGGCCGCGAGCTGCTCGGCCACGGCCGCGCGCTCCTCGTCGCCGACGGGCTCCCAGTCCAGGTTCAGGCTGGCCACGAACGCCTGCTTCTCCTGCGAGTCCGCCAGCTGGAACCGCAGCCGGAACAGCACCGACTCGGCCCGCACGAACCGCCGCCGGAGCTCCTCTGACCGGCAGAACGCGAGCCGCAGGATGAAGTGCGAGTAGTGGTCCTTTTTGCGCTCTGCGTCCAGCTGCGAGCTGCCCTTGGACGCGCGCGCGAAGTTCGACGACAGCGGCAGGTACTTGTCCAGCACGGGCTTGACCACCTGCTCCAGCGTCTTGCCGACCTTGTTGCGGAAGAGGCAGACCTCGATCTCGCCCAGGACGCGCAGCCGGTCCAGCGCCCATTCCTCGAACTGGTCGAGCGTGATTTCGCTGAGCGGCGGGATTCCGTAGAGGTTCAGCCGGCTGGGGTAGTCCTGCTCCTTGGAGACCTCGAAGCTGGAGGCCGTGCTCCGCCGCTCGACGATGCGTCTCTTGGGTTTCCTGAACATGTGTGCGGAGAGGCGGGGGGCGGAGAGGCGAGGGCGCGGAGAGGGCGCGGAGAGGGCGCGGAGGACGTGTATCAAGCGCGAGCGCGGCGCGTTTTACCCGGCGGGTGCGAGCACGTCATGGTGTGCACGTGACTGTGCACGTGACTATACACGTACTAAATTCACGTGACAAACTCACGTGACATCGGCTACACGCTCACGTGGTTTTCACGTGACATGCCCTCACGTGACACACACCGAGCCTTCGCTGCTCGCCGATCTGCTCGCACCGCAAAATGCTCGACCGACTCGGCGCCCTGCTGGGCAGCCCGGCCGCGCCCTCCGCCGACAGTGCGCGCGACAGAGCGCGCGAATTGGCCCCGCCGGCGCCCGCCGGCAGCGCCCCGGCGCCCGCCGCCTGCCCGCCGCCGCCTGCCGCCGGCTCTCTGGCGCCCGCGACCGTCTCCAGCGCGGCCGCGGGCGCCGCCAGCGCGCCCGCCACGCCCGCCAGCCTCGTCGGCGGCCTCCCCGCGACCCCCGGCACCGTCCTCGCCGGCGCCAGCGTCGCTCCCGGCGCCGGCGCCGGCGCCGCGGCCGACTCCGTGGCCTCCGGCGACGGCCTTCTGGCCACGATCATGAACTCCAATCCCTACTTCAGCGCGGTAAGCTCCTCTCCGGCCCCACTGACCCCAGGGCTTTGGCCTCATGGGTCTCGGCGTCGGCCTCACGGTCTTCCGGCAGGTCCTCACGCGCGGATCGTCGTTCCTCTACCGGCAGATGCTCGTCGACCTCGAAATCTCGTCCAAGGACAAGGCCTACGGCTGGTTCCTCGACTGGATGGCGCGGCAGCCGCGCAAGCAGATGCGCAGCCACCACATGTCGGTCCAGACGCTCTTCAAGCAGCACGACAACGGCAGCGTCTCGACCGCGTTCTCGCTCGTCCCCGGCCCCGGCAAGCACCTGCTCCGGTACAAGGGCGCGTTCATGCAGGTCAGCCGCGAGCGGTCGTCGCGGCTGATGGACCTCGGCTCCGGCACGCCGTTCGAGACGGTCACGGTGACCACGCTCTACCGGGACCGGCACCTCTTCGCCGAGCTGCTGACCGAGGCCAACGCCATGGCCGTCAAGATGCAGGAGGGCAAGACCGTGCTGTACACGTCGTGGGGCCCCGAGTGGCGGCCGTTCGGGCAGCCGCGGCGCAAGCGCACGCTCGACTCGGTGATCCTCGACGACGGCGTCGCCGAGCACATCCTGGCCGACGTCAACGACTTCCTGTCCACCGGCCAGTGGTACTACGACCGCGGAATCCCGTACCGGCGCGGGTACCTGCTCTACGGCCCGCCCGGCAGCGGCAAGAGCAGCTTCATCCAGGCCCTTGCCGGCGAGCTCGACTACAACATCTGCATCCTCAACCTGTCGGAACAGAACCTGACCGACGACCGGCTCAACCACCTGATGAACCACGTCCAGGAGCGGTCGATCCTGCTGCTCGAGGACGTCGACGCCGCGTTCAACAAGCGCGAGCAGTCGGACGACCAGGGCTACCACTCGGGCGTGACCTTCTCGGGCCTGCTCAACGCGCTCGACGGCGTGGCCTCGTCCGAGGAGCGCATCATCTTCATGACGACCAACCACGCCGACCGGCTCGACCCGGCGCTGATCCGGCCCGGCCGGGTCGACCTCAAGATCCGGATCGACAACGCGACGCCGCACCAGGTCCGCCGCATGTTCCTGCGCTTCTACGAGGGCGAGACCGCGCTCGCCGACAGCTTCGTCGCCGCCGTCAACGCGCTCGGCCACCCCGTCAGCACCGCGCAGCTGCAGGGCCTCTTTGTCTACAACAAGAAGCGGCCGCAGCAGGCGCTCGACATGGTGCCGCTGCTGCGCAGCGAGTAGCTCGTTTCTGTACATACAACGCCTAAACGTACTGGCTCAGCCATCTGATGCCCTCGCCGTAGCCCTGGCGCATCACCACCGAGCTGCTGTCAGCGCGCCCGCCGCGCCTACTTACCACATGTACACCTCGATCGGCCGGATGTTCTCGAGCGGCACCTTGCCCTTGCCGGTCGTCTGGTACAGCCCCAGCGACATCCGCAGCTCGTCCTCCGAGACCGCTCCGGGCGCGTCGATCTTGTTGCCCAGCACAAGGAACGGCACCTTGGACAGCTCCTCGATCGCCAGCAGCGCGTCCAGCTCGGCCTTGGACTCGGGGAACCGCTCGACGTCGGCCGTGTCGACCAGGAACACGATGCCGTTGACCTCGGGGAAGTAGTCCTTCCACAGGCGCCGCGCCTGCTGGTGGCCGCCGAGATCGAACGTCGTGAACTTGCAGTTGCCGATCGCCAGCTCCTCCGACGTGGGGTGCAGCGTCGGCTGCAGCGTTGCCAGACGGTCGTTCTTGAGCATGTGCAGCAGCGTCGTCTTGCCGGCGTTGTCGAGGCCGAGGAAGAGCAGCTTGGCGTGCTTGTTCAGCAGGCCGAGCGACGACAGAATGTCGTAGACTGCCCGTCAGCACGCTCGCGCGGCCCACTTACACCAATTGATGATGAACATGATGGAGACGGCCTAGAAACCTGCGAGTCAGCACCTCTGCTGCGTATAGGGGGGGGACGGAGGGACGGTGGACCGGCGGTGGAGGCTGGGCGCCGCTGCCGGGACGGCTGGTGGCCGCGCCACGACCCGGCCGACGCTGGCGACCGCCGCTGTCTCCACGGCCGCAGTGTGCAGCCTCCGCGCGGTCCGCCACCGGCCAGTGACGGCCGCGCGGTCGTCCAGGGGGGAGCGCGTGCCGGCCCGCCGGCGGCCCGTCCGCGTGCGCGGCCGGCGCGACCGTGCCGCGCGCCATCGGCGCTGCGGCCGCCACCCAGACCGTCGCCCGCTGTCCCGGTCACCATCCGCCGCCATCCGGCGGCGGCCGCCCAGTACTGTCGCTATCAAGCACTGCCGATAGCCGAACCGGCATCTCGCTGGCCCGGCCGGCCCGTCCGCACCTGCAGCAATCCCCCCGCGCTCGGTGTCGTACCTGCTTCTGGAAAGTATCGCCCGTTCGTAGCGATATGTGGCGGATTGGTGGATCTATGAACCTGTCCAGAAAGAATAAAGAGGAACAAACTTTTGTTTGGGGGCCTTTGGAGCGCATCACCGCCCTCAGATCATGAAATCGTGGCGGTTAGGCCGCGATGGCAGCTGTGGCGCATATGTCGCGCGGTGGTGTACTTGCGGCTCTAAGCGTGGAGCGGCCGCACGCTTACGGTGTCTTCCGGCCGGCCGCTAGCGCAGTGGCCATCTGGCCTGTCAAGCGTGGCATCTGCCAGCGGGTGGCCGGGCGCGCTCGGCTGCGCGGTGAGGGTGGCGAGCCACGCGAGCTGGACGGCGGCAGAAGGCTGCGGAAGGTGGAGCGCGCCGCATGAGCCGCACGAGCCGCACGGACGCGACGCCACCGAGCCGCACGGGCGCGCCGCACGGTGCGCGGCTCACTAGCGTGCGGCTCAGGCCCCCCGGCCGGCCAGGCCCGGCCCGTCTGGACCGCACCCTGCAGCTGCGGCCGCACAGCAACGGTCGAGCCAGCCGTGTTTCACCGTGACGACACGCGGCCGGCGCAATGACGTCGCGCGCAGGGCGGCAGCGATAGAGCTAGTCTAGTCATGATTCATAATATTGTACATCCTGGTAGATTACAGGGTCGTGACGTATGATACAACACTTGTGCGCTGTGGAATGTGTGCGCGTGTTGGCGGTGGGGCCTACACCGAGAGCATCCACTCGCTGTAGGGGTTTTCTATGCGGCGCAGGGCAACCATGCCGAGCTGACGCATCTTCTCAACGCCCTCGCCGGGAGCAATCTCGTGTTGCCGCCGACGGTTTTCCTGCCGCCGGTTGTTCTTGCTTTCGAGGCCCTTGACGATGTCGATGGCACCCCGCGCGCGACCCTCACGGTCCGCCTTGGGGATGCCAAAGTTAGGGCACCGCCGGCTCTTCGCGTCGAGCGTAGGCCGGGCATGCTGGTAGCTCACTGCCACGTTGTTGCGCTTGTTAGCGCCGATCTGCAGACCCGGCGACCGCTGCCGCCGGTTCGAGATCGGCCGCGACACCGACGGCGACCGCCGATGGTGGACCGGTGGCGGAGACCGCGGCCGCCGCGACGCTTCCGAGGCGTCAGAGCCCTCCGACTCGTCGTCGCACTCCTCGGGAAAAGACGGGTCGATTTCCTGCGGCGCGGCACAGTGAAGCGGAGACCTCCGCTCCTCTAGCGCCGACATGTAGGCCATCTGGACCGGCCGGTCCTCGTCGAACGTGCCACACACAAAGTCGAACGGATTCGGGACCATGTCCAGCGGCGGCGTCGCCGTGCCGGCGGCGGTCTTTGCGACGTCCAGGTCGCGGTGGCGCTTGTCGACGAGGAAGTCGTAGGGGTTGCCGACCTCGTCATCAGAGTCGCCCGAGTCGTCGTCCGACGCGTAGCCGTCGTCGATGTCCACCCGCGGTACCGGCGACCGCCGCCGACGCAACGCCGGCGACGACCTCCGGAATGACGGCACAGGCGACCGTCCATGCAGGAACGGCCGGCCAGGCAGCGTAGGCTCGAGGTCAGACACGTCGTCGTCCTCGTCCGGCTCAGCGTCTGGCTCGTCCGCGTCGTCGTCGTCGTCGTCGTCATCGTCGTCTTCGTCGTCTTCGTCGTCGACAACGTCGTCGTTCTCGTCGTCCTCGTCTTCGGCAGCCTCCTCACGCGCTGCCTCGTCGCCAAGACGGCTGATCTCGCGTTCCTTCACCAGCACGTCGTCCACGCGCAGCATGCGCCGCGGCACCGGGTGGTGAAGGTCCTCGACATCGAGGCCCGAGTCGCTCAACGCGCCCGCAGCCGCCGGCCCGTATTCCTCTCTCTTGCTATTGTCGCACGCAAACTTCAAACATCTCTTCGGCGCCTGCGACGCCAGTGCGACCACGGCAGCCACCACACGGCAACGAGCCGGGCGTTCGCTCTCGGATGAATCCGACGAGCGATCACTCGGCAACCGGATAATTCCGTGGCGGCCAGGCGCAGGCGTCGTCGACTGCGACGAGTAATCAGACGTCTCCGCTGCCGACAACTCCGTAGGAAGCGGAGACGTCAGCATCTGCGACAGCAGCGACGGCTGCACCTTCGGGGACAGGGCACAAGCCTGCCTCCGAAAGTCGCCGTCGACTGCAACCGGCGAATGCATTCTCTGTTATTGCGAAGCCGCCATTGTGGCGGCAGGCAAAGATCGGCCGAGAGCCTTGCGAAACGAAACGCTAGAGCCGCACAGCCTGCGGCTCGGATCTGCGATTCGAGGCACTGCTCAGGGGCAGCTGGAAATAGGGGGGGGTTTACGAACCAAGGCCGGGAAATGGCCCGGTATATACTCGCAGTCTACCAGCACACCATCACGCCTCCGCCAGCATATCGTGAGATAATTTTTGTCGTCGGCCTGCAATGAGCGAATACAGACAGTCCAATAGACGACACTGTCCCAAAATGACGCCCGGGACCCTAATCCTGCTGGACCGCACCACGTTTTAGAGTGGTAAAACGGGGGGGCATACGATAGCCCCAGTGGCGGCCGCCCTGTTGGGTAGGACGTTAGCCGCATGCGGTCAAGTGGCCGAAGTCCAGCTCAGGTCCGGCGGCGCGGGCCGTGAGCGACGACACATGTATGGCATATTCGAATTAACATGTGCCGGATGCGCTGGCGCTGTCGTGACGATATTTACTCAGCGGCCGCAGCCGAGTCACAAACACGAGCCGCACCAGGGACTGCCCGCTCCCGGCGAATAAGAGACGGGCTAATTAAGTTACGTGCGCGAAATTTGCACGCCCTTGCCCACGTTAGCGCAGCAGTCACAACGTGGCCGCGGCGATGCCCGGAGGCGCCCGCCGGCGCTCGTATGCTGCCTGCCCGCTGGCCGGACGTACGGGCCTGCTGGACGGACGCGCCGTCAGCTGACGCCCAGCGCGGCGCAGCGGGGTGCGTCCAACGCGGGCAGTGTCATTGTGCCGCGATCGGCGGGTCTGGCCGGGCGGAGGGGAACACGAACCCTAGTAGGTGAAACCCTAGCGGGGCTGTGACTGCAGCCAGTGGGCAGGCACGCGCGGGTGGCACGGATCCACTTGGCGTACGCGCCATGTCACGACGTCACTGGCCCGCCGCACAGCGTGCGGCGCATTGGCATGTTGGCGTATGCAAGTTATGTATTCAAAAACTCAACGATCTCATAACAAAGCTTTTAGGCGTTTTGCCGCACAGAATGCGGCTTAGCGCCGCAGCACCGAGTTGGTGAAGCGGCGGCCGTCGGAGGGCGGCGGCGCCTCGCGCGACGGCGGCTCCGAGCCGGGCGGGCCGTCACGCGGCGACGCCGACCAGCGCTCGCCGGGCGGGCCCTGCCGCATCGAAGGCGGACGGTAGGCACCATCGCGCGACGGGCCGTCGCGCATCGAGGGGGGGCGGTAGGCACCCTCGCGCGGTGAGTAGCTCTCGCGCGGCGCGTAGCTCTCGCGCGACGAGTAGCTGTCGCGCGGGGGCGGGCCGTCGCGCATCGGCGGGCGGTAGGCGCCCTCGCGCGACGGGCCATCGCGCATCGGCGGGCCGTCACGCATCGGCGGGCCGTCACGCATCGGCGGACCGTCGCGCATCGGCGGACGGTAGGCACCCTCGCGCGGCGGGCCATCTGCGCGGCTCGGCGGCACGTAGCGGCCCTCCGGCGGCGCCGCTCCTCCCTCACGGCGGGCACGCGGCACGTAGCGACCCTCTGCCGGCGCATCGCGCACGACAGGCGGCACGTCACGCACAGCCGGCGGCGCGTCACGCGCGGCCGGCGCACGGTAAGAGCCCGACGCAGGCTCCGAGGCACCGCCCATGCGGCGCTCGCGCATCTTGCGCTCGGCCTCGGCCTCGCGCTGTCTCTGAATCTCGGCCTGGCGCTCGAGACGCTCCTCCTGCTCGGCACGCTCGCGCTCGCGCTCAGCCTCGCGCTCGCGTTCGGCGGCCTCCTCGGCTTCGCGCTCGGCAGCCTCCTCGGCCTCGCGCTCGGCACGGCGCTCGGCCTCGATAGCCTCCTGGCGCTCGCGCTCGCGACGGGCCAGGACCTCCTCGCGACGGCGCTGCTTGGCCTCTTCGAGCTGGGCAGCGGCCTGCTCGCGCAGACGATTGAACTGCTCGCTGCGACGACGCTCCACATCCTGGCGGAAGCTCTCGTAGTCGGGAACGATACGCTGCAGACGGCTCTTGAGCTGCAGACGCTCGGCGTGCAGAGCCTTGGCCTGCTCCAGCTGGGCCTGCTGGCGAGCGACGTGCAGCTGGCGGTCGATGGCCTTCTGGTTCTCGTAGTCCTGCTCGAGGAGCGGGATCTCGACCTTGCGGTAAGCGCGCTCGAGGTGGTCCACGCGCTTGGAGGTGACGCGCAGACGCTCGTTGAGCGACTGCGACTCCTTGAAGAAGCGCTCGAGCTGCACCTCGCGCAGCTTCTGAGCGTCCATGCTTTCGATGTCCTGAATCTCCTCGACCTTGATGCCCTTGAGCTTCATCTCCTCGGTCACGCGTTTCTTCTCCTCTTCGCGGATCATTTCCTGCTCCTTCTTGAGGCGCTCGGCCTCGCGCTTGCGCTGCTCCTCGGCAAGGCGCTTCTGCTCGGCGGCCTGCTCCTGTTGAAGCTTGAGGGCGCGCTTCTGCGACTCCTCCTTCTCCTTCTCGGCAACGATCTCCTTGACTTTGCTGTCGCGGACCTCGATGATCTTCTTGCGCTCGGCGATCTCGAGACGCTCGGCCTCGATACCGGCCGCGGCACGCTCAAGAGCGACCTTCTTGGCCTCGCGGCGGGCCTCGGCGTACGACGGGTCAACGATGTTGACGGTCGCGAATAGGGCCTTGCCAATGCGCGACAGCTCGGTACGGACAAACTCCATCGGAGTCGACTGCAGGTGGACGGCAGTCTCGTTGGCGGCACGCGACGACGAGTAAATGTCGTTCTCGAACGTCAACGAGCGCTCAGCGTGGTTGATCTTGATGAAGAGCTCGCCCTTCTTGCAACCGTTCACGATGAACTTCTCGATCGCGGCAGGCGACACCTGGAACGGCGCCGGGAAGTCAACCAGGCCAATGACAAAGTCCAGCTTGACAGTCTCGTAAACCTGCGACAGCTGCTGGAACAGACGGGTCAGGATGACCTGGTGAAGGGGCTGCACGTAACGAGCCAACTCGGGGTCCTTGGCGATCTCAGCCAGGATCGGGTGAATCTTCTGGCAGATGCTCAGCGGGTGGAACTCGACCTCGAGGATCTTGTACAGGCTGCGGATCTCGGGGTTGACGCGGTTGAGCACACCCTTCCACAGAGCGTCCTTCAGCAGCGAAGCACGGGTGGGTGCCTTCGTCAGACCGAGCAGACCCGTCAGACGCGAGTTCTTGTGCTTGGACTCGTCGGCCTCGTACATGCCAGCGCGGAAGCGCGAGTTGCCGATAACCGGAATAGCGAGAGCAGAGAGCAGCACGAACGACGCCAAGCGGTTGAGCTCCGGCTCGGTGATGTTCTTGGTCTGCAGCCGCAGCTGGTAGTAACGGCCGTACGCGGCCGCATGGAACAAGTAGTTGTCGCTCACGAGAAAGATCTTAGTCAGGTTCTCGTGGTAGTTGGCCATCATCGACGGCTTGGCCGGGCGCTTCGAGATGGTCAGAAGGGTGTGGTTGTCCTCGACCGAGCGGAAAGCCTCCTGCCAGAGCTCGAGCTCGACAGCGGCATTGAGCTGCGCAAAGCGCGTGTCCAGGTGGCGCTGGAGCGTGTCCGGGTCGCTCAGGTTGATTGCGTGCGTCTGCGACGAGTACTTGGCCGCACTCTGCAGGTGGTTGCGCAGCAGTTCACACAGACGACGGAACTCAGTCTTGCGCGAGTACTTGAGGCAGAACTGGAAAGCCTCAGTGGCAGTTGCCTGGTACATGATCTCCAGACGGTCGTTGTTACGCAGGATCTCAAGCACCGTGCGGTAAGCCTCCCAGAGGAACTTGAGCCACGGCGTGACAACAGCACGGTCAGTGCGGTCCTTGGTCTGCTCGGTCGACACCGATGAGAGCATGATCGACTCGGGCGTCTCAGACGCCTCGAGGTCGTCGACGACGTCGAGCGTGATCTTCTCGGCCTGCGCCTGCGCCTCCGTCACCTTGTCCTTGGACAGGCTGATGAACTTCTTGAGCACGACCTCGATGCTGCCCACCGACGTATTCTGAGCAGTGTTCTTGTAGTTGTACAGGCCCTCCTTCACGAGCTTGCCCTTGCGCAGCTGAACGCACAGCTCGATGAAGCGGAGCATGATGGCCTCCAGGGACGCGATCGGGGTGTTGCGCACGCGCTTGGACGTGATGATCTCGTGCAGCAATTGCATGGCATCGTTGGCTTGCCCAACGGCAATCAGCTCCTCCGCGCGCTACTTGGTCAGCTTGCGTTCATTGCTGGTGACTCCGCCAGATGCCGACCGGTCGCAGGCTCGATCCATCACACACGCCACAAGGCTCCGGACACAGCCGGTCGCCAGCCGGCTCTGTGGTGTTTCACGGCCTATCTGCGTCCATGCCATCGTGCGCCACCTTTCCTTACCTTGAGCACGTTCTCCGGACGAACGTGAGGCGCCATTTTGCTTGTCTATAAGCAAGTGCTTGCTTTTCTATGACCCGCGGTCAAATGCTTTCTGCTCTATGGGCAGGATAAATCCTTCTTCAGCGACGAGCCAACCCCGGTCTGTATCCTGATGGCTGATCGAACGTCCACTGATGGTTGAGTGGTGAGGATGGTAAGAGAATCCGTTTAATGTACGGCACACCTGTTTTAACAAAATTTTTTTCCTAAAATTTTCTGTTGTGCCTAGAGGCGGGACGCGGCATAGTTGTAGCGGAGTGCGAGTACTGAGGCTCTATATATCACTATGAGTGAATTTTGTGCCATTACGCGGCAATTTAACTTTGTAAGCTATATGGCAAAACCTACACGCCGTGTGCAGTCTATGTCGCGCGACAGGCACACGCGGCAGCCGGGTAACAATGCTGGCCGCAGCCCTTACCCGCCGCATCTCGGCTGCGTTACCCGGGTCGCGTGCGGCTCGGCACCGTCTGCACGGTACGCGACGGTTGTGCCGGAGCGCGCTCATCAGCTACGAGTAGGGCAGCGCGTGAGAAATACGCTAAACCAATACCGGAAATCGTGCTACCGCTCTGGGAAAAGAGCCTCAGCGAAATTATCCCAACCTCCTCAATTTCTGCAGTCGAGCGGTGTTTTTTCCTGCATTTTTTTATCGACGACATTCGAACAGCCGCGGACAGCCATCAGCGGGCCAGGCGACGCATAGCAGGCACGGATACGCAGAGACTCACAGGGAGCTCTTGCGTGCACACTCGGCGACCGGGCGTGCAGAACAGGCGACCGCAAGCAATTGAAAGAAAGGTAGGCAGGGGCTCGGAAGCGGCCGCGGGGCCAGCACAGCGGGATTACGGGCCCATAGGCCCCCCCGCCATGTGGGCTGCCGTCGACAACGACTAACGGAGCAGACACAATGGTGACCGTTGCGTCGGCCGGCGCTGTCCGGGAGAAGAAGCAGTCCATGGCGGAGCTGAAGCTCAAACGTCTGAACGACCTCACTGTCCGGCTCAAGGAGGACTACAACCGTCCCCGTGTCAAGGTGTCGGAGGCCTGCCAATCGTAAGTGGGCATTGCAGAACGTGCTGACCGCAGAATCATCCATTACACCAAGAACACGAAGGACTTTATGATCCCCAGCGTGTGGGGCTCGTTCGACAAGTCGGATGACCCCTACAACCCGCCGTCCGAATCCTCATGCTGCGTGGTCATGTAAAACGCGCGAACAAGGACGGTGCCCGGCCCCGGGCCACATAGACTAGGCGCGGCCGAGACCGCGGCCCGCCGGTGCGCCTGCCGGCGCACATGCACTACTACCATAGAATTCGTTCGCCGGCCGCACAACGATGGGATACGGTGTTTTGATGTTCTAGTTTTGATTTTTGGCATTATTTCTAATATCGAAATGCTCTTGTGAATGACGCGTGGTCCATAGTCACGCCACTGTAGCAATGCTCGTGCGTCCGGACGAATGTCATCTGGCTTGCGGGGTGGCGACAGCCGCAATTCAATCTGCGTGATGCAGGTACTAGCAGCACAGCCGATGGATCCGCGGCACTGCTTCCCAGCCGCGCGGCAAATCAAGGCGGAGAGTGTAGTACTAGGAGGCTAGGATGTTGGACAGTAGAGGCCTGCTGCATGCGGATTGAGCGGTTTTTCAGATGATCGGGCAGTGTGTTCACTAGCAGCCTACTCCGCCATAGCACTGCCAGGATCTGCTACCGACGGTACAGCATGAGCTTCTGCATGCGCCCGCCATGGGCCTGCTTTAGTTTGTTAGCCTTCTGGTCCGTCAGTCTGGTTTGTGGCTACCGCGCAGGCGACATGCGTACTCACGCGGACACGTTCTAGTGCCTACTCCTCTGGTAAGCAGATACGCAGCTGTGAAGGTCCGTCTGTAGTTATTCCGCAGGCGCCACGCGCAAGATTACGATCGGCTGCATTCACGAGGCCTTCCATGGCGGAGTGAGGCTCAGCGACAGAGCAGCGAATGATTTATGCATGCTGTGGCCGCAAAGCAGCGCCGCGACAAGCCATATGCTTGCGTAGACAAGGACATGATATCTACGTGGCCTTCCATCTAGCCAGAACGCTTTGAAAAGCACCGCAGACGGCGGCGGTTATGTGACGGTAGCGACCATCGCATCGACATAGCTGGGAACGAGCCGTATCCCTCTCCAGTCGTGGTCGCGATCTCTCACTACTTAGCGCGAGCATCGAACAGTGCCTGGGAGAGTCTGGGAGCGTCTAGAATCCTTCTGTCCCGCTTGGCATCTCGCCTGTTGGTTGGTTCGGCTCCCGCGGCCTGGGTAGCAGCGCGCGGCTGACGAAGGGGGCGGAAGCCACGCACGGGGCCGCACGGGGTGCGGCGTTCGGAGCCGCACGTTCTCCGTGCACGGTGCCGCCCTCTGCCGCATACCAGCCTGTGCGCGCCGCGTTGTGCGAGCCGAAGTCGGGCCGATGCTGGGGCGGGATGGAGACCAGGCCCCCCCCTGCTGGCCGGCCATTGGCTGCCTGCACTCATCCAGACTATTGGCCCAAACCCCCAGATCGGTTCAACTGCCCCAACGCCGGCACGCAGCCGGCGCGGTGAGAGGGCCGGTCAACCGGCCGCATGAGCTCGGCGTATGGCCAGCCGGTCGGCCGGCCGCACGCGCTGCGGCGCACCGGCGCGCCACCGACACCCGCATCTGTGTGTTCCAGGTCGGCATAATCCGGCTCCTAAACGCGGACGATGGCACCGGCTGTTGCCGAGCATCGCCGAGCTTCGCCGACGGCCGTCCGGACAAGCGCCGGGTTGCTGCCGTGTGCGGCCGCTCAACCGATCTGCGTCGTACGGCGCGTAACTGCCGATCTACGCCGGCTAACCGGCAACGTAGTGAGACACGCGAGCGAGCCGCACGGCGCGCGGCGCGGCTCAACCTGCGAGCCGCACGCGACAGACACGGAGCGCCGCAGGCCGACGCCGTAGTCTGCGCCGCCGTCTTGATACGTGTGCCGTCGCCTTGATACGTGTGCCATATACGCCAAGTGAGCACACCTAGCTACCGATCAGGCGCCGGCGCGTGCGCGTGCGCGTCCGATTTAGCCTATGTACCCCACACCCCGACGGCGCCGGCTTGTGCCCGTGCTCAGGCAGCCGAGCGGACGACGTTGCGCCGGGCGGGAGCCGGAACTGCCCGATGCATCACAGCCCGTGCTAGCAGCATGCGGGGAAAGATGGGGAAGACGGGCGTACGCCCACGTTTAGTCTCCGAAAGGCGGCGCCATCCGAGTGTGATCGTCGCCGGGCTGGCGCCGGCGATCGCCAGGTCTAAAGGCCCGATCAGGACGGTTCCAGTTGTGTGGAATGCGCGGGCAACCGGCAGCGTGTCTATAGACGATAATCATCAACCGAACTCCCACGTCGGCAGGCTCGGTACGGCCTAGGAGTGAGGCTGATGGATGGCGCGATGGGCGGAAGGCGGCGCCCACGGCGCAAGCGTGGAGGAGGCGATGATGCGGGGTCTGTGGCTATGGTCCGTGAGCCCGACCCCCACTGTTACCCCGCTTTCCATATTAGATTCAGGTCCAGTGAGTCCATCGGGACTTCACGGACTCAGTCCGCGCGGGAGGACATGTCCCAGGAATGCCTGGCAAAAAAAAATTCTCCGAAACGGGGAATTGAACCCCGATTTGCCCGGTGAGAGCGGACCGTGCTAGCCATTACACTATTTCGGATGATATATGTACTTCGGCGCAACTGAACACTATAATGCCTTTTCCGGCTGTATGGGCCCGCTCCCGAGTGTGGTGCCTGGCGCAGCAGACTCGGCATTGTTAGTCATCCCCGAATACCTTCATTGTACGGGCAGCCAGCTTGCCGCCAGCGCACCGTGTACATCACCAGCGCAACGCCAGCGCACCTCGGGTACGCCACCAACTCTTGATGATTTGCCTCAGACCGCCTACAGCCGGTTGTGACTATGCCGGATTAATGTTTTTCCCGTCCGGTTTGGTGCTGGTGCGGCAGTGCGAAAGTCAGGCCAGATAAGCTGCGGTGGTGGTCGTCACGACTGCCAGCACGCAGGGGAGTGCTGTCGTAGACGTAGCTACGTCAGTTGGCCACTCAGACGATATCTCTAGCTGGGACAGATCCGGCATGCACCTGGACGCCAGCTGTGCCGCCAGCATCATTCCAGGAGTGCGCCAGTGAGAGCGCCAGCAGTAGACCAGCAAGTGGCAGCGGGTCCGGTCTGTGCAGCCACGCTGGACTGTTCCGGGATAGGACTAGGTCATGCAGTCGTCATCAAATTGTCCGCAGTGTTGTGTACTGACTAAGGACGTTCCCCCAGCGCGAGTGTGCGCGGATAGGTCCGGTTGTTCGCCGAATGACTTCAGCGGCCGCAGGCGGCTGGTGATGTTCACCAGCCGTGTTGACGTCGGCTACGGGCTAGCGGGTAGCCAGTGTAGGGTATTGGTCGGTGACAGTGGTCGGCGACAGTGGTCGGCGACAGATGGCCGGCATGCTGTCAGGCACCCGTCGTAGCATCTGCCATCGCCCCGTTGTGCAGCACCTATGCCGATGGACATCCACAAGTAGCCCAGCCACGGCCCGGACGTAACCGGCAGCTGCATGGCCGGCCCGAGAACTGCAGGCTGTGACGGCCGCGGTGATGGCAAGCTGGCGGCGCAGACGTGTGAGCGTGCACTAGCCGCAATTGGTGCACTCCAGTAGGCGTGGGTCACCGCGCTGGGCACTCGGCGCCTAGCACGCCCAGGCGTGGACTGCAGCCGTTATGTCGCCGGCCGGCTACGCGGGTACAATGGCTGGTGGGGGCCGGCGGCGGCCACTAGCGGGCGCTGCACACGCGCAAAAACATATTTCCGCTGCCGCCATGGTGTGGATTGGCAGCCGCGAGCGGATATATCGTGCGGCAACAGTCGCACGTGACAAGTCACAGCGTGTCACAGCGCGTCACCCACATAGGACCTGGTGGACCCGGGCGGACCCAACGTCCCAGGAGCCCAGCGCAGCCCGGTCCGGACCGGCATCAGACCGCTCCGCACTGGCCTGGTCGCGTACGGTGGCGGCTACACCCCGGCCCTGGCGACTCTGCCCTCGGCCTACAACCGGAGTCCAGGATCTATTTCCTAGACGAGTAGCTGAAGACGGCACTAGCAGCCGCACTGTGCGTTGCCACGCTTCGGTCAGAATACTGACTCGCAGCTGCCGTCCCCGCATTCAGGCCGGACCCTGTCAAGCCGCGTGGGGGCTGCCCCGGGCCGTCCGTACAGCCGCTGAAACGCAGCGGCTGGTCGCCGATCGCCCCGTTCGTTGGGGGCCGCGCGCTACGCCGGTTCCGGCGCGGGCCGAGGTAGTCCGGGTAACGCAATAAACTTTGTCACGCGCTTACGTCAGGCCCCGCTGCCCGGCGCTGCGCCGGCCCCTCCGGCTTTTTTTCGCGCCCGCCGGGCAGCGTCTCCGCGCGCCGTAGTCGTGGACCGCGTGCCGCCCCCGTGGCCTGTCCTGCATGTCCGCCGGGTCCGGGTCGGGTCCACTGCCACCCACACCCTTGGGTCACCCGTCTGTCCGGACCCGGACCCGCAGTAGCCCTCTTTTGACCCGCCCACTGCCCCTCCAGACCCCCCCCGGTCCTCCGCGCGGTCCCAGGTCCACCCCATCTTTCTCCCTATACTCCGCCGCCCCTCCTGCCGTCCCCCCCGTTTTTTTTCTCCTTCCTATTTGGACCCGCACCTCGCTCTTTTCGCTAATTATTGTCATTTTCCCATATTTTCCACCTTTTTAAGGTTTCCCTTATTGTGTCCATTTTTTCGCCTTTTTTTTTCCCTCTCCGCCTCCTCTTCCCTTCCTTTCCCTCTCTCGTTCCTCTCGTTTTTACCCAACGCAACCGCGCATTCGCCAATCTCTGGCGACCGTCTGTCACTCCGGGAACACCGTCTGCGTCTGTGGGCGGTCTTGACAACGTCTGTCGCCACGTCTCGCGACGTTTGCTACTGGGAGATCCAACCGAGCCATCTGGTGGTCGGACCACCGCATAACAGCGAGCGCCAGAGCCGGAGCCAGTAGGCCCGCCAGCTTTGATGCGCAAGACGTTGTCGATATCTGCCATCGCAGACCTCGTGCATAGCCCCCCGGCGTCGGCCGACCCCGAAGGAACTCCGAAGGAAGAGCCCATGGCGTCCGCAGCAGTACTGGCCACGCCGCTTGGCGGCGGCGGTTCGGGCAGCGACAGCAGTACGCCGGCCAAGGGCAAGGCAAACGAACTGCCGCGCCCTTACAAGTGTCCGATGTGCGACAAGGCGTTCCACCGCCTCGAGCACCAAACCCGTCATATTCGCACTCACACCGGTGAGAAGCCGCATGCGTGCACGTATCCGGGCTGCACGAAGCGCTTCTCGCGCTCGGACGAACTGACTCGTCACTCCCGCATCCACACGAACTCGAACCCTCGTCGCAACTACAAGGGTCACCAGCCGCCGGTGCAGGCACCGGCGCCGGCCGCGGGTGCGTCGGCGGCCGCTGCGGCGGCTCCGGCTACCGTACCCTCGGCGGCGGTGTCTGCGCAACCCCACGCGCGGCACCCGGTGGCGGCGGTCCTCAACGACGAGGAGATGATGCCGCCGATGCCACATAGTCACGGCATGTACACCAAGTCGGCTCCGACGTCGCAGGTCGCGTCGCCGAACGTGTCGCCGCCTCACTTCCACGCACAGCTGGCCGCGCCGCGCGAACCCCACACGTATTCGACCGGCCCAGCTGCGCCGATTCCTTTTGACATGAACTTGCTGGCGACGGCGGCGTCGCAGCAGCTCGAGCGAGAGAACTCATCGGGCGCTCTGTCGTCGAACAGCTCGCACGCAGCCACCCCGCACACGCACACCCCGCACACGCACGTTCCTCACACGCACGCTTCGCACACGCATTACGGCTCGCACTCGGGCCACTCGACTCCGCACTACGGCCATTCGCACGCGCACCACTCGAGCCATCACGGGCACTACCAGCCACCGGCGCACCACGGCCACCGGTTTGGTGGACTTCAGGCGCTCA
Source organism: Neoaidaea tothii (assembly GCF_038497935.1). Classification (NCBI taxonomy): domain Eukaryota; kingdom Fungi; phylum Ascomycota; class Lipomycetes; order Lipomycetales; family Lipomycetaceae; genus Neoaidaea; species Neoaidaea tothii. The sequence goes on from NW_027117995.1 coordinate 238,805, forward strand.
CGCCGCTGACGCCGTACAACGGCTTCCAGTCGTCAGGGTCGCTGTCGCGGCACCACGAGGACGACTCGATGTTCCAGCCACGGCAGTCGAAGCGGTCGCGGCCGAATTCGCCTGTGTCGACGGCGCCGTCGTCGCCGGCGTTTTCGTCGTCGGGCTCGCCGACGCCAGACCACACGCCGCTGGCAACGCCCGCGCACTCGCCGCGGCTGCATCCGCGCGACATTGAGGCGCTGCAGGGCGTGCAGCTGCCGTCGATCCGGTCGTTGTCGCTGCGGCACATGCCGCCGCCACTGGTGCCAATGGAGGTCGAGCCGCACTTCCACGGCCAGGCGCCGGCGTCGGCCGCGGCCAGCCCCGCGCCTGCCACCGGCTCCGTCGCGGGCTCGTCGACGGGTACGACGGCGCCGGCGTCGGGCTCGCTCGCCAAGAAGAGCTACTCGTCCGGCAACCTCGCCGGCGACTTTTTTGACCGGCCCAACTCGAACGCGCGGACGCTGCCGTTGCCGCTGCCGCGCGTCTCGGTCTCGGACCTCATCAACGGCTCGTCGAGCGCCCCGTCGGACGACTCGCGGCTGTGAGCGCGCAACGCGCTCCTGGACATTGCGCATGGGACACGACCATCTGATTTCGCCTCCGTCACGACCTCCCCTCTCTCTCTGCGTGTACATATGATATGGATATGGATGTATTTTAGGATCGGTATTGTGGGGCTGTATTGTTTTATCGTCGCAATTGCTATTTACCATTGTTTGAAACGCGAACGTTTTAATCAGTATCTACAGACATTACTATAGAGTCTGCTTTGGAGAACCGGTGTTATGTATTAAACAATATATCGACTTGTCGAGATGGCGGGGTGCGCCGCACGATGTGCGGCGCGGCTTCCGGAGCTGTCCCTGTCGGCTAATAATACACGACGGCGGCCTCAGGGGCGTTGCGGCGCAGGCGGCGCAGGCGGCGCAGGCGGGCCGGCGCAGCGCCCGCCAGTCACACCCGAGCCGCACCGTCCGCCACGCCCAAGCCACCGTCCGCGGCACCGCCTCACGGCACCGCCTCACGGCATGTACAGCACCGCCCGCGCGTCCAGCAGGTACTCCTTCGTGTGCTGCGTCCCCGTCGAGCGCATCACCGTCAGGCCCGGGTCCTCCACCACGTAGCCCAGTGGGCCGCGGTCGCAGTCGGCGCACGTCAGGAACTTGACGTGGCGGCCGTCCTCGACGACCGTCGTTTTGGTGAAGCCGATGTTGTCAAAGTCAAAGAAGTCGGCCAGAACCCAGAACTGCTCGCCTGCGAGCGAGCCCGCCGAGGCCCCCGAGGCGTGGCCAGGCACGTCCGGATCGGCCACGGTGGCCTCGTGGGCGGCCGCCGCCGGCTGGGGCACACGCGCGATCATAGACTCGTCCGTGTGCTCAACAGCCTCCACGTGATTGCGCTCCTTGTCGAGCCCGGGCGCCTCGGGCACCGGCCGCGGCGGCTGGCCGGCGCGGATGTCGATCGGGGTGCGGTCACGGTGGCGGAGAACGCCCTGGCCGGGCGACAGAATGCGTGAGTTGCAGTTCGGATACGGGCAGTAGAGCTTGTAGGTGTTTGCCTGCTCCTCGAGCAGCGGCGGGACGACGCCGTCGAACGACAGCTTGCGGGCCTCCATGGCGCGGTCGGCAGACAAGAGATGCAGATCGACTGAGGGGTCGTGGGCAGACTTGGGCAGAACTGGGCAAAATTGGGCAAGTCAGCAAAATCGTAGTTAAGTGGGAGACGCGTGCACCACAACGGCCCAGGCCACGACGGCCGGCACCACGACGGAGGCCGCAGAAACGACGACAGAGGGCCGCGAGCGCCGCGAGCGCCGCGGCATGGCGCTGGAGCAGCTGCAGTCGCAGAACGTGTACGCGCACTCGGTGACGGAGTACCTCAAGACGTATTCGTCGGCCAGCGCGAGCGTGCCGACAGGATTGCCGGCGCTGGACAGCATCCTGCGGGGCGGGCTGGCCCGCGGCCGCGTGTGCGAGGTGGCCGGGCCCAAGGGATCGGGCAAGACGCGGCTGGGGTGCGTGCGCGCGTGGATGCGCTGACGACAGGGTGCACTTGGCGACGACGGCGGTGCGCGCGGGCCGACGCGTGCTGTGGATCGACGGGCTGGTGCCGGCGCCGCGCGTGGCAGGCGTGCGCTACGTGTGGGCGCCGACGCTGGCGGCGCTGCTGGCGCTGCTGCTGGGCGCGGTCGAGCCGGCGGACGTGGTCGTGGTCGACGACGTGGCTGCGCTGTTTGCGGCGGCGTTTGCGACGGCGCCGGCGGCGGGGCGCCCGGCGCGTGACGCGGCGGCGAAGCGGGCGCGCACGCTGCAGCAGCTGCTGGCGCTGCTGGCCAAGATGGCCGAGATCAACCGGTCGGCGGTGGTGCTGACGGGGGGAATGGTGTCGCGGATCGAGCAGCAAGACGGCCGGCCTGTGCCGGCGCGGCTGGTGTCGCCGCTGTTTGCGCCGGGCCGGGACGAGCCGGACGTCGATGCGCGCGTGTGGACGCGGATCGTGCTGTTCCGGGAGGACGTGCGGATAGGCCGGCGACGCCGGCTAATGCCGGTCGAGCCGAACGTGCCCGAGGACGAGACGTGGATGCCGCCGACGCTGCCGACGGACTTTGCGCGACCGCGGCCGGGGACGTGGGAGACCGCAACCACGGACGGGAGCGAGGGCTGGCGGCCGGAGGACGGCGGGCCGCCAAAACGGAGCCGGCCCGAGACGGCCGCGACCGACGGCCGGGGGCGGTCGCCGGTGCCGCCGACGGCGGTGATCGAGTCGTCGAGCCCGGTCTACGGGACGCTGTCGGACTCGGACAGCGACGGGACGCCGGCAGCGACGCCGCCGGGGACGCCGGGCGGGACGCCGACAGGGACGCCGGGGGCGGCGAGCCGCACGCCGTGCGGCGCGGGCGGCGCGCCCGCGAGCCGCAGCCCGTGCGGCTCGCCGCCCCCCCGCCGCAGTCCGTGCGGCGCCAGCCGCGCGCCCGCCGCGCGGCCCCCCACGCCCGCCGACCCCGGCTCCCCCACGCAGGCCCCGTCCCGCCCGTCGTCGCCCCCCGTCGACGCCCCCAGCCAGATCGGCCCCAGCCAGGCGTCCCTGCCCTACAGCTCGCCCCGGTTCGACGCGCACTCGCAGCCCGCCCGGCTCGAGCCCGTCGCCGTCGACGTCGGCGTGTGCCACCTGGCCATCATCAAGTCCGCCGGCGTCTACCACGACTCGCCGTCGCTCGTCCGGTTCCGGTGCACGGCCACCGGCATCCAGGAGTACGCGTCCAAATAGTGTATTAGTCCTAAAACGGCTACTCGCTCAGCACGAGGTCGCCAAACGTCACCAGCATGCTCTCAAACACGGCCAGCAGCGGGTTGTTGTGCCGGCCGAAGCCGTCGACCGAGGCCTTGCCCGCCGTAAAGCGCACTTCGTGCAGCTGGCCCAGGCCGGTCGTCCGGTAGAACTCGGCCTCGGCCGCCTTGGCCGCGCGCTCCACCGCGACCTCCTCGTCCTCCACCTTGTAGAGGTCGCAGCGGTCGCACTCGGTGCAGTCCGAGCCCGGGACCTCGCGGAAGTGCGCGCAGAAGTGCTCGTAGCCCTCGGTGCGGATGTCCTGGCGGCAGACGTAGCACATGGTGTAGCCGCACGGGCAGACGAGCTTGTTGCAGCCGCTGCTCTTGACAAACGAGACGTGGCAGACCGGGCACGTCCGCTTGACGGCGTCGGCCATCGCGCGCTCGATCACGATGCGGAACATGTCCTCCTCCTTCTCGAAGCACTTGTGGAACGGCCGGAACTCGTGGTGGCAGACGAGGCACGTCTGGCGGCCGCACTCGGGCCGGCGGCAGACAAAGACCGTGCCGTGGCGGCGCACGGCAACCCGCCGCTTGAGCGCGCGCACGTACGCGTCCATGTCGGCGCCGGCGTCGGCCAGCAGCGCGGCCGCGCGCGCGCCGCCGGCGGCCGCGGCGGCCGTCTGCGCGGCGCCGACGAGCTCGCGCAGCGCCGCGAAGTACGCCACGGCCGCCAGCACGACCGGCAGGAAGATGCCGAGCGACCACACGAGCCAGAACACGCGGCCGGCGGTCAGGGCCACGCGCACGCCCGGCCGCGCCAGCTCGTCCGTCTCGGCGTACGGGCAGAACATGCAGCGCACGACCGTGTCCGGGTTGTGCGAAAAAAAGTCCTCCACGAGCGTGTCCTCGTACGCCTTGTAGAGCTCCTCCGGCACGCGCGCGCGCAGCACGGCCGGCGGCACGGCGGCCGCGCAGTCGCCGGCGGCCGCCGAGATGCACGGCACGGCCGGCTGGCCGCGCAGCGTGCCCTGGCCGTAGACGCCCTCCTGGAGGGCGTGGGTCAGGCAGTCGCGGCAGAAGTAGTGGCCGTCGGCGCAGACGGCCAGGTCGTCGAAGGCCGTGTCGCCGAAGCAGCAGCCGCACTCGACCGTCTCGTGCAGCTCCTCGTACTGGGCCTGGTTGGCCGCGCGGGCGAGCTCGCGGTCGGCCGCGATCTGCGCGGCCTCGGCCGGCGCCGCCAGCGCGCGCAGCTCGGCGTCCAGCTCGGCGCTGCCGGCCACGCCGATCCACGCGCGCACGTCCAGCGGCGCCGGCGTGCGCCGCCGCCGGAACAGAAACGCCAGCAGCCGGCGCCGCGCGGCCTGCGTCCGCACGAGCTCGTCCAGCACGGCCAGCGTCTGCCGCAGGTCCGCGTTCGTCTCGGTCAGCACGGACTCGATCGACGACGCGTGCAGGACGTCGCCGTACCGCGCGCCGACGATCTGCCGCACGCCCGCGACGTACTCGCGCGACCGGAACCGCTCCGCGGCCGGCACGGCGCCCGTCGCGACCCGCCGCCGGCTCGCCACCAGCACCGGCTCGTCCAGCAGCGCCTCGGCGGCCTCCAGCAGCCGCACAGAGTCTGCGCCGTCTGCGGCCGTCTGCGCCAGCTCGTCCCGCAGCAGCGCCACCTCGGTCTCCGGAAAGAGCTCGGCTAGGTGGCTCAGCAGCCCGTTCAGCCGGACCGTGGCCGCCCGGTCCAGCCCGCTGCCGCCTGTCCGCCGCTCATCGGCGCTTGCTCCCCACACGATGCTCCTCATCAAGCTTTGGATCCCGACCGTGCGGGCGCTGTAGGCATCGCTCGAACTGCTCGCGTTGGTCTGTTCGTTTGTGTCCGTGATCCGCGACGTGGCCGAGTGAGGGTGGCTTACGTCCCAATGTTGGGGCTTGGGGGCTCCTACCTCCCGCATCCGTCTGTGTACGGCCGCCATGTCGGCTGCGCCTGCGTCTCGCGCACTGGAGCTGTCTGCGCTGCGCTGGCGAACTGCGGCGGACAGGGTCTGGGGATCACCGGGTAAGCGCATGTGATTGCGCCGCACGGCGTGCGGCGCGCTAGCGCAGGCAGCCACAGCGGCGGCTGTGGCGCCGCTCCGGACCGCGGGGGCCCCGCGAGCCGCACGGCGTGCGGCGCAGTGTCTGGCCGCCGCCGCACGCCGTGCGGCGTACCCCGCAGCATCACGTGTGTATTCATCTATTCAGCGCGGCCGTGTTGGCCTCCACGGCCGCCACGGCCGTCACGGCCTGCGGCGTGCCCGTCTCCAGCGACCGCACCACCGCCTCGATCACCAGCAGCGCCGCCATGCCGTCGGCCGCCGTGCACCGCGGCTCCTCCTCGCCGCGGACCACGCGGACCAGGTGGCCGAGCTGGAGCTGGAAGGGCACGCCAGCCAGCGCCTCGGCGTCAGCCACACTCTCGCGCTCCAGTGGCGTCCACCAGCCCTTGGTCTCGGCCGGCGTCGCCGGCTGGTGCTGCAGCGTCATGTCCGGCACCGACAGCGCGCCGTCGGTCCCAAACAGGCGGTAGAACCCCGCGCACAGCGGGTCCTGGGCGATCAGCACGTTCTCGCCCGTGCCCGACTCGAAGTTGTAGGCCGAGTTGGCGTTGTCGGCGCACAGAAACGTGCCGACGGCGCCGGACGCGAAGCGCAGCGTCAGCGCGGCGCCCTCGTCGACGTCGAACTCCGGCCGCTGCTTGGGCACGGCCTCGGCGTACACGCGCACGATCGGCCCGCACAGGTACTGCAGCAGGTCGACGTCGTGGACGAGGTTGATGAGGAGCGCACCGCCACCCGCGGCGCGGTCGCACCGCCACGGCGCCTGCGCAAAGTACTCCGGGTTCTTGCGCAGGCACCACGTCCCCGACACCCCCACCAGCGTGCCGATCCGGCCCAGGCTCGCGCGCGCGGCCTCGATGTAGGGATTGAACCGGCGGTGGTGGCCGACGAGCATCTTCACGCCGCACCGCTCGACGTGCTCCATCAGCGCCTTGCAGTCCGCCGGCCACGGCGACAAAGGCTTCTCGACCAGCAGATGCACGCCCGCGGCAGCCAGCTCGGCGGCCACCGGGACGTGCGTCGCGTTCGACGTGGCCACGACCGCCGCGTCCGGCATCACGCCGGCGGCCAGCATCGCCGCGATCGAGGCGTAGTACGCCGTGCCGAGCTCGGCAGCTACTGCCTGCGCCCGCGGGAACGGGTCCACCAGCGCCACGAGCTCCGTGTCGGGCCGGGCGAGCACGGCCTCGGCGTGGCGCGGTCCGATCAGGCCGCAGCCCACAATCGCGATCTTCAGCGGGCGATCCATTGGTGTCTCGTCGGCTGTGCCCGGTGGTTTTTAAACCTCCTCGGCAAAGCGTTTAGCCTCCCCGGCCGCCCCTCTGCGGGGTGGCCTGCGGGGCACGCCGACCCCGGTGCCGCGCGGCTAAGCCAGGGCCCGGCACCTGCCGGGCCGTCCATTACTATGTACATTACGCCAGCACGGCCATCAGGTCATCGCCGTAGCCCTCCTCGGCCGCGTAGTCCACCGGCCGCCGGCCGGCCACGTCCACGGCCGCCCGGTCCCAGCCCTGCTCGACCAGGAACGTGCACACGCCGAGCTGGCCCGCCACCGCGGCAAAGTGCAGTGCCGTCCAGCCCTTGTCCTTGTCGCGCGTGTCGGCAAACTCGGCCGTGGCCTCGGCCGCGACCACCTTCTGCCACATCTCCAGCACGATCTCCTCGTCGCCCAGGAAGCACGCCGAGCAGAAGGCGTCCACCATGCGCTGGTTGGGGTTCGCCGCGTAGAACCGCTCCTCCTCGATCGTCTGCCGGATGTCGTAGTCCGTCTCGACGCCGCCGTCGTTCGTGATCGTCACCAGCACCGGCTCGTACTCGCCCGTCTCGGCCACCACACTGCTGCCACACGCGGGACAGTGCGTGGCGGGCTGCGTGTGGTCCAGCAGGCACTGCCAGTGGAAGTGATGCCGGCTGGGGCACGGCATCTCGACGTCGTCCGGCACGAGCGATCCGGCCGCGGTGCTGCTGTGGCTGTGACCATGGTCGTGTCCGTCGTGCTCGTGCTCCTCCTCGGCCTCGAACGGCACCAGGAGCGATTCGTTGCAGATTGCGCAGCTTCCGTACGTCTCGGCCATCTTGATCTGCAGGAAAAATTTTGCTGGGACCGGTGACGTTTTAGCTGTCCGGCTGTGAACCCAGGCTGATCGGGCCGTGCGCACGCCGCGCCAGCTGCTGAGGCTGCTCGACGGCCGGCGACGGCCGGCGATGGCCAGCGCGACTGTGCCAGGCCTCCGGCGGGCGCTGGCGGCCGGGCGGCGCGTGCGGCGGCCGGATCGGCCGATGCGGTCACCGACGCAGTCACCGGCTTGACCAAACACACCTCAGAAACGGCCCGGCCGACCGCCGACGGCTAGCAGCCTACCCTGCCACTGCCAATAGGCCGCGCGTGTTCGTCCGCAGAGCCCTGGAGATGTGCCGAGCCGTACGCGTTCTTGCCGAGCAATCGGTGGTAGCCGTCACCACGGCCGTGGGCGCCCTTGGCCACCCAAGGCGCACCTGCGCCGGCTAGGGCCGGCTAGGGCCAGGCGGGAGGCGCGGCAGCCGAGACGAGCCCACGCGTGATACAGATGCGGCATGGGCGCCGGCCGTCTACTGCGGCGCGGCGCGTTCCACCAGCCGCGCGCGGTGGCTCGGCGCCCGCGTGCGCACGCCGCGCCCCACGCACCCGTCCAGCGTCAGCGCGCTGGCCGTGCTTGGCACTCCGCGTCACAGCAGCGAACCGTACGGGGCAGTCAGGAGGCAGAGCCGCACGATGTGCGGCGCCCCTGAGGCCGAAGCGAGCGTAGCGAGCGACAAGTCACGTGCTGTGCGCGGCGGCCGAACACGGAATTGAGTTTGTTCGATGGCCGGGTAACCACGCACAGCGGGGTCGCTGCGCCTATTTGCAGACACGCTGCTGCGCGTCAAGCCCACGCGGATGTCAGGGGCTAATTAAGGACTCAGCCGTGCATGGAGCCGCCGCGCCGGGTCCGGTGGTGCGTGAAGCACGCACGGCTGAGACAGGGATGGCTACGCCCGGCGCCAGCACCGTCGGCGCGCGCGGCCGTGGCCAGAGGCCGGCGCACGCTAGCCCGCGCGCACGGCTATCGACCGCCATCGCAGATGCAGCCGTGCCGTAGCCGCGCAACAGCCGTGGTGCCGGCAGTGACGACAAGTGCGCAATAGCGCGCGATAGCGCGAACTTGCTGTGCTAGGCAAGTGCGGCCGAGCGGACGGGACTCCCGAGTCGAGCCAGCTCCGGCGGGGCGACGCCCGCGGCGGCGGCCGCCCCGCGCGCGCGCGCCCCCGCTGATGCACGCACGCACGGTCGCCGCCGGCCGGGTGGCTGCCGGCAGCGGCGCCCGCGGCAGCGCGGCCGGATACGCGAACAGAGGCGGCCGGCAGCACGCTAGTAGCCGCATGCGCACGCTGCCTTAGTGCATGCTAGTGATCCAGCCGCTCGTTCAGCTGCAGGCAGCTAGCACCCGCTAGCCATTCATGGTCTCGCCATCGCAGTCGTATTTATCAGCACGGACGGACTGTACGCCGGCGCGTGTATTTTGGGCTACGAGCGGGGCAGGCGCCCGCCGTGGCGGCGCGCAGGAATGTGTCACACGGACCCGACTCGCGCGCCTGGGCCGGCGACAGCGGCGACGTGCAGCCGGTTGCCGACGGCACGCACGGCGGCGCTGCCGCACGTGTGGCGGAGCTGCCCGGCGACAGCACACCACCCGCGGCTGGCCGCGGCGCACGCAGCTGGCCGACCACGCCGGGCGCGGTGCGGTGGAGCGGCATATCGCCGCACGGCGCCACGGCGGTGTCGGGGCTATGGCTTCGGCGGCGTTTGCCGGCGGCCGTCCTCGGCGGGAAAGCCCGGCGGCGGTGGCGCTGCCCACCGCAGTCTGTCAACAACCGGCGGCGCCAGCTCGAACCGGCAGGGCCAGTTCTACCCTCCCATCGCCGGCCCCGCTGGCCACCCGTGGACCGCCGGCGCCCTCGGCCGCGGGTGGGCTTGCTGCTCGCCGCACCAACAGCCCCTGCCAGCGGCTTCCAGAGCCGTCAGCCCCTCGCCACAAGAGCGGCACGCAGCGTGCGCGTCTGCAGGAGTCGGTGCATAGAGCGTGGCGCGGCCTGTCGACCTGTGGCGCAGCACGGCCCCAGCGCAGATCGCCGTCGGCCGCACGCTCCCGTACAACCGCACCCAGGCAACGATCTGGCTGCGCTGCAGCCGCAGCGAGGCTGCACCGATCCCGCCAGCAGCCGTCTCGTCCCGGCCGTCGGGCCGCTCATTTCCAGATGTAGTGGTACCAGGCGGCAGCACGCTAGCCGGGCGCGCAGAGGATGCGCAAGCAAGCTAGCATGGAAAAAAGGGAGACTCTCGCGCAGCAGCAAGGTTTGTGTGCCCAAACTTAGAGGCCCGCAGGCTAGGCTCGCACGGGAATGCCATTCTGGTGGGTTGTTTATTTACGTGCTACCGCGTTGGGCGGCAGTGCTGATCAAGGTATCTCGGTCTAGCAAGCGTGCGGTGAAACGGATCATGGCCTGCCGATAGACCCGTTACTCATGCTGACCACTCGGCGTCGCAGGCGCCCGCCGGCGCTAGACTAGTCGCAGTGTGCGCAGGCTATGCCAATTTCGCTGCCACGGATTAGGTCGCTATTACCCCATTGGGCCTGGTGAACAAACCTTGTTGGGCTATTGTGTTTATTTTTAAACCTCTTGATTTGTCTAGCGCGTTGCCTCCCGGCTAGCGTCGAGCTAGACCCTAGGGGCGTGGCCGTACCGTCCCCCGAGATACCAACTGGCGCTATAGCCCTGTCCGCCCACCCGGTGGTATCTACGAGCGCACTACCGCCCTCTGGCCCCGAGCCGGAGCTTGCTGAGCTTGGTCATACCTTCATTTCGTTTTCTGCATAATTTAGGATTTCGCAACACCCAATTTGTCGCCATGCACACTTAATTATAGCAAGCGCGTCCACGGCCGCCGGCCGCCAGAGCGACTAATCAAACTCACATGCCGCGCCTTGAACAAATCCTGTAGTTTCCACTAGAAGACGCTAGGAAAAACTTGATCGCTCGCACGATCTAACTTCGTCTCGTTCACCCTATCGTTCCCTCGTCTTCTCCTACCCGGGTGCCTCCTATATCCCGCCAAAAATATATATATCCGCCCGCCGTCCGCAAGTTTCGCTTCTTTTCTTTACTTAAACACATTCGTTTGAATCTTATAACATTCGTTATCAACCAAACATCACAATGAAGTTCACTGGAATCGTCTCTGCTGCCCTCCTGGCCTCGGTTGCCTCGGCTGCCTTCCACAACGGCACCTCGTCGACCTACTCGTACGACGTGACCACCACCGAGGTTGTCACTGCCTACACTACCTACTGCCCGGCCTCGACCACCTTCACTGAGGGCAACACCACCTACACCGTCACTGAGGCTACCACCCTGACGATCACCAACTGCCCGTGCACCCGTACCTCGACCTACTCGACCACCGGTGTCACCGTCGTTCCCTCGTCGTCGGTTGTTGTCCCCTCGTCGTCGTCGGTTGCTCCTTCGTCGTCGGCTAACGCCACCACCTCGACTCCCCCTATTGCCACTGCCACCGCTGCTGGCTCCAAGGCTGGTATTGCCTCGGGTGCCGTTGCCGGTGTCCTGGCCCTGGCTGCTTACCTCATGTAAGAGGCTGGCAATAGCTAGAATTTAGACTGGATTATACATTTTTCACTTGGATATACAGGATTTGTAAAATGTACAATTTTTTATTTTAAATTTCTTTTGGGGTTAAACTTCTAATACATAATTTTTTTTTTCTTTCTGAAACTCTTGTGCCGTCAATTTGTAGTGATCGCTATTGCGGGTAGCTGATAGTATATCGGCTCGACTGCTACGCATGATAGTTGTGGGAATGTCATGTTTGTCTACGATGGGCTCGGTGGTGTTTGGTGCGAGTGGAGGCGGCGGATGGGCCGCTGACTACCGCTGTCCTCGACGCCAGCGCTCATCGCCCCATCGCTGGCCTGCAGGAGTAGCTGCATACATCGGTTGTTTCGGGCATGCAGATGCCCTGCCTATGACCTTCTTGCCCGCATTGGTTTGTCTCAGTACGCGGTATGTCTGGGCACGGGGGATCCGCATACACCTGTGCATGTGCGCCGGAATCTGCTCGCCGTAGCTGTCATACTGCAGGTCTAGGAGATGCGTAAGCTGCCCGCAGGCCACGCAAGAGCCACGCAAGGTCTATGCAGAGCAGGAACCCCTTCCATCAAGTAGCAAACTGTGACCACGTCGACGTGTTAGCCGACAAGGGGCCAGCGCAACCTCCGGAGGGGGGAGCGCACCTCCAACCCCCCGTCGCCGGCCGTTTTCTGTCGAGTGAGAGCGACCGCCGCGCACCCGCGGGCATCACGTGAGGTAAGCCTCGTATGGGTCTGCCGGCTTGGCGCCGCACGCAGATCGCCGCGGGTCGAGCCGCCCCGCCGCAGCCTACTGGCCGCCGCAGCCTACTGGCTGCCCGCGGACTTGCCCAGACGCAGTGTGACATTTCCACTGCGTTGGCAGTGTATGACGGACACCGCGATCGGCGGCGGGATCTGTCCCACAATCTGCGACGCGACCCGCGTCGACCTGCGCGCTGGGCTTGCGCCGGCTGCGGCCGTGACCCGCTCTTGCCGGGCTGCTGGATCAATTACGCAACGACTGCGATCTGTGATCGCGTCCTCGCTGCATGCAGCTAGCGACAGCTAGCGTCTCAGCTGTCTGCAGGTGGAGAACGTACGGCGTCCCCGCTACGGACAGCGCCCGGTGCGACCTAGTATAGTACATCGTCATCGGCCAAGGCCACCGTTGCAAGGTTAGCGTTCCTGCAGAGATATGTAATAAGGTTAGACCGCGTGCGCGCGCTGAACCTAGCCTATAATAGATGAAATACTATTTATAGTGTATATCCTGCGCGCGCTTTAACTACTCTCCTGATGCCGCCCGCATCCGCTGCTGCAGTGTCGCCCTCGGCGACTAACACCGGCGGCTTGTGTTGGCTGCAAAGGTCTAGGCTAGCGTTGAGCCCCAGGCTTGGTGCCACCCCGGAGCCCCATTTGGAAGCCGTGTCCGCTTACTACGAGGGATCGCGCTGCAGGTCACACGTGACCGTTCCAGCACGCCGGTGCGCTTGCCGCGTGGAATGGGTGGAATGAGCTCTGCTCGGTCGCCTGCGCCACGGGCTAGTCAGCCCGACGCGTGGCTGTGCCAGTGACGTCGGCGCTTGCATCCGAGGTCATATATGACTCGGATCGCCACCAGCGCACTGTCGGCAGTGATGCACCTGCGCGAGTCACGGCAGTTCGCCGTCGGGGCGATCACAGGCGAGCGCCTGCTGGCGAACTGCGCCCCGACGTCATATGTTCGGTGACGGCTCGCCCGGGCCCGCATCGGCCCAGCCGCCGGTACCGGCTTTGCCGGCCGAAACGCTGGTCAGCCCACCGTGACGCGTTCCCGATCGTCACAGCGGCTGTCACAGCACTGTTGGCAGGACAGGACGCGATCCAGAAGCCTGTACATGGCGTTGCATTGCTACTCGTATGTACATCGGCGAAAATAGCCACCGCCCGGTGACGGCCGGCTAAAAGTCGGTCACACGGCCGTTGAAGCTGTAGTCGCCGTGCTTCAGCGGATCTTGCTTCGGACCCCCGATCTCGCCCGTGACCGGGTTGCGGTCTCCTTCGAATTCGGCAATCGTGCGGCCACGGTAGTCCGGGTGCATGCCAGCATCCGCCGGCGTCTCGGTCACGCCGTTGGCTCTCTTGATTTGCGCCAGCATGTCCGCCGCCGACTTCTGCGCAGAAGGTGACGCGTTCACATCCACGTCCTGCACGGAGAACGCGCCGACGTTCTCGTTGGCCTCCTGCTGGAGCCGTTCGAACTCCTCTTGGTCCTCCTTGGGCAGTCGCAGCGGCGACGGCCGCGGAGCCATGAACGACTGGTCCGCAAACCGTCGCACACCGCTGGCAACGCGCACGCCTGCCACCCGTCGTAAGAGTACGTGTCTCATTCCGTCCGTCGGTCTGCTCGCTCCAGGGCGGTTACCTTCCGTGCACAAGACTGTCTGGCGGACGATCGGCAGTCAGGCGATTTTTGCGTTCTATCGCCTAACCCTGCAGGCATTTCGCATATTACCCGGCTATCATGAAACGTTCATTACACAAACAATACACCTAGGCCCGGCGCGGACTGACCGCCTGCGGTCGCGGGCTGGCCAGAACGCGCGCACGCGCACGTGAGGCACACGGGCTAGTCGGGTTCGAGCCGCGATCGGCAAGACCCTTGACGGCGCGGCCAACGCGCTGGACCTCGGGCACAAGCTCCTTGGCCCGCGAGACGTCGTCGGCGCTGCTCTCGTCCAGACGGCGGTCGACACGATTGAGCTTGTCGCAGAGCTGGTTGAGCAGCTCGGTCATCTCGTCGAGGTCGTCGCGCATGCTAGCAGCGCGCGGCGACATGGGCACGAGGTCGGGCGCGGACGCGGACGGCTTGAGCCGCTGCTCGTGCGGCGTAAACCGCGGCTGCGGCGGTGGCGCGTGCGTGTGGCAGTGCTCGGGGTGCGCGGACCGGCCCAGACGCGGGCACGACCGGCCGCCCTGGGGCTCGTCAAAGACGGTCGGCGCTTGGGCGAAGTGGACCTTCTTGGGCGAGCCAGTCGGCGTAACCATGGTACCGGTCGAGAGCCGGCGGCGAATGGGCGCGGGTTCGGCGTGGTCGACGTAGTGCCGGTGCAGGCTAGTCTCGGCCGACGTGCCAGCAAAGCTCGTGCTGTGGGCGAGCTTGGCACGGGCCTGCTCACACGACGCGCAAAGTGACCGGCCAGAGTGTGGCGAGTGCTTGGAAGGCGTGTGCGGGCTGCGCGTGGGCGTTGTCGGCTGCTTGTTTTCCTTGCGCGGCGAGAGCGGTGCCGGGGAGCGACGTTGCGCCGCATGAGCCGCATGCGGTGCGGCGGACTTGACGGGCGACGCCACACGAGCCGAGGGTATAGTGTGGCTGTGGTGGTGCGGACACGAATCGCGCGCGCGCACGTCGGCGACAGCGTCCATCGAGCGGCGGCGGGAGGCAGCCGGGCTCGGTCGCACGTTCTCGCCCTTGCGGATCTCGAGCACGCGACCCGGTCCGCGCGGCGGGATGGGCGGCGGTGACTCGTCGCGGGCGGGCTCAAAGCCGGTGTGGGCGAGTGGCGCGAGCCGTGGCGTTGAGCGCAGTATGGACTGTGGCTTGGCTCGGTCAGCCTCGACGTGGCCGGCGGTCCGCTCGTCGATCTCGACGGGTGTGACCGGGACGGAAGGAGCAGCGGCTGGCACGACTGGTGCCGGCTCGACCGTCACGACCGGTGCCGGCTCGACCGGCACGACCCGCGTGTCGCTAAAGTGCAGGTGCATGCCGGCGGGCAGACTCTTCACACGCCGCACAGTGTGCGGCTCGGGAAGCGCCCGAAGAAACATGCTCGGCGGCTCGCCCACGCGCGGTCGCTTAAACACACGGCCGATGGCGTTCTGCTCGGGAAGCTTGCGGAAGTACAGCCGAATCTTCTCGTCCGAGTCGTGCAGCAGGGCCGGCATGGACGTCCGGCGGGCTCGCCGGCGACGAGTGTCGGAGATGTGCTCGGCCACCATGGCGATGGTCTCCCGACTGTCGTACATGTAGAACAGCCGGTGGTAGATCATCGGACGGCCGCCGTCGGCCATCTCCCAGTAGCCGTGGCTGGCGTAGGTCTTGACAGGGCCGGGCGTGGCGGCGCGCTGGGCTGGGCGGAGGAGGACCTCTGATCCAACCTCGTAGCCGAGGGCGGCCGCACGGCGGGTCACGTAGACGACGGCGGCGGCGACGAGGACAGTGCAGACGACCTGGACGATCGAGCGCAGGACCTGGACCGCGCAGAAGACGCCGAGGAGGAGCAGGCCGAGCCCGGCCGCCGAGCCGTAGATCTTGCTGAGCAGAGGATTCATGCTGTGGGTTAGTACCGCGCCGGGTGAACTGGAGTGCTCGTAGATGGTCGCAAGGTCAGAGGCACGCGGGATCAGGGATGGGACGCGCCCGTGCCGCGGACGCTGTCACCATTTAACACCCGATTTGATCCTGAACTGCCCCCGGACGCGGGCGCGTTGGGAGTAAACAAAGCCGCACGGCGCGCAGGGACGCCGCACCTCATGCGGCGCGGGCTCCCCGCGCCGCCAAAAAATGTGGACGAGTCCGGAATCGAACCGGAGACCTTTCCCATGCGAAGGGAACGCGATAACCAACTACACTACACGCCCAGATTGTATAAGGAAAGGTCGCACTGGCACTAACAGTGGAAGCGAAAGTTTGGCCGGGTAAGAAGCGGCCCGCGCTAGATAGCGTCTCCCAGCGGTGTACCTTCTAATAAGCAGCGATGTGGCGCAGTGGAAGCGCGCAGGGCTCATAACCCTGATGTCCTTGGATCGAAACCAAGCATCGCTATTATTTTTATTGTATATGCCGGCGCCGCAATGAGATCGTCGCTGGTGTCCGACTTCTTTTTGGTCTGGCCTCCCCTTCCTGCTGCATCGCATTGAGGCACACCAGGTTACTATGTACATTGTGTTTATGCGCCGATGGCTGCCAGCGCGTCGTCCAGCGCCGCCAGACCGTCCGCGATGACTTCGTCCGGGATGTTGAGCGGCGGCACGATCCGCACAGTGTTGACGCCGGCGGTGATGACCAGCAGACCGCGCTCGCGGGCAGCCTTGATGAGATCCGAGGGGTCGCGCGTACACTGGACGCCGAGGATCAGGCCGCGGCCGCGGACCTCGGAGATGTAGTCGGGGTACTTGGCCTGCAGGTCGGCCAGGCCCGCGCGGAACAGCTCGGACTTGCGGTTGACGCCGTCGAGCAGCGACTTGGACGACAGTTCGCCGACCGTGTAGAGCGCCACGCGGCTCGCCAGCGGGTTGCCGCCGTAGGTCGTGCCGTGGTCGCCGATCTTGATGGCGTCGGCAACGCGGTCGGTCACGAGCGTGGCACCGACCGGAAAGCCGTTGCCGAGGGCCTTGGCAGAGGTGACGATGTCCGGGTGCGCGGCAGGCGGCAGCGAGCTGTGTGCCCAGAACGTGCCGGTGCGGCCGAGACCGCACTGGATCTCGTCAAAGATCAGCAGCGCGCCGACCTCGTCGCACTTCTTGCGCAGCGCCAGCATGAACTCCTCCGTGGCCGGGAAGACGCCGCCCTCGCCCTGGATGGGCTCGATGATGACCGCGCACGTGTTCTCGGACACGACGGCGTCGACCGAGGCCATGTCGTTGTACGTGGCGTACTTAAACCCGGGCACCATCGGCGAGAACGGCGCCTGGTACTTGGGGTTGGGCGTCGCCGAGAGCGAGCCCATGGTCCGGCCGTGGAACGAGTTCGCGAACGAGACGATCTCGTGCTTGCGCGCGCGGACCTCGTCGTTGGGCGCGTTGTACTTGGCGTACTTGCGGGCGAACTTGATGGCGGCCTCGTTGGCCTCCGAGCCCGAGTTGCACAGGAACAGCTTGGCCGCGTCCTTCATGCCGCCAGACTCGACCGTCTTCTCGACTAGGAGCTTGTTGAGCTGGCCGGTCCACTCGTTGAAGTACAGGTTGGAGACGTGCATGACCGTGGTGGCCTGGTCGTAGATGATCTTGGCGACCTCCTCGTTGGCGTGGCCGAGCGCGTTGACCGCGATGCCGGCCGTGAAGTCGATGTACTTGCGGTCCTCGAGATCCCAGACGTGCGAGCCCTTGGCGCGCTGCAGGACGAGGCCGGGACGCGAGTACGTGGGCACGTAGAACGGATCGTACTTCTTGATGGTCTGGGCCGAGACGCTGTCCTCGGCCGGGTCCGGGTGGGTGGCCTGCTGGACGGTCAGCCGGGTCGAGCGAGGGGCCGGCGGCCGCGGCAGATTGGCGGAGCCGGCCGGCCGGAGGGCGGCCCGCTGGGGCCTCGCCGTTGCAGGCTTACCTTGGCGTACGCCCGGACGCCCACGCGGGTCGCCCGGGCAAGCTTGAGCGTCGCCGCGCCACGCTGCATCATGCGCACGTTGATCATGCTGTCGGTGGTCTGCACAACAGGGTCCGTTAGGTCTGTGTGCGGCAATTGCTGTCGTTGGTGATGGCGCCGAGATCGCTTGGGATTTTATAAATTTTTTTCGCGCGTTGAGTCACCAGAAACGAACACAGGCAGGGGATGACTCTATGCTGGCGTGCCGCAGCAGCTGGGCGCGCGTAGGCCGGGGACGGCCACGGCGCCGGGGGCGGGCGACGGCTGTGCGCCGCACGGCACGCGGCGCAGCCGTGCACGGGCGAGCGGCTATATGCGGCTATGAGCCGCACGGCGTGCGGCGCCGCCGGCCGCGGGCAAGCCGCGCGCCGTGCGGCTCGCAGCCGCAGAGTGTGCGGCTCACAACCGCCGGCTCTCAGCCGCACGCGCTGCGGCGCGCTCAAAGAACAGATGCCTTAACTTTTAAATACAACCAAAACCAGCGATGATGTGTTCTACCAGGCCTTGTCGGCCAGCTCCGGCTCGCCCTGCCAGGGCGCGGCCACGCGCGGCCACACCCGCTTGTACAGCGACATGGCGATCGTGTCCTGGGCGTTGAGCGGCCCGTCAAAGGTGCACTTGAAGTAGCCGTGGGTGCCGATGCTCTCCTTGACATAGCCCGTGCGCCCCATCTTGGTGAAGAGCGGCACGGCCTTGAACCAGGCCACGTCGTCGTGGTTGAAGAACATGTAGCGCACGGTGACGACGCGCTTGTGGATCTTGTACGGGTAGCCCGTGAAGATGATGCGCTTGGCGAGCACGCGCGAGTGGTCTGTGTCGAGGACGGTGCCGGCGCCGACCAGGCGCAGGCCGTCGGGCTTCTGCTTGAGGAAGATCACGGGCGTGTTGCCGAACGACACGGGCGCGATGACGGTCGCGATCGAGGCGCGGCCCTGGTGCAGGAACCGCTCGAGCTTGTAGACGTTGTTGGGCGTCTTGCCGGCCTCGGCAAAGAGCGGGTTGACGTTGTAGCGGCGCGGGCCGACCTGCATGATCAGGTCGTCCTTGGACGGGATCGGGTCCTCGTACTCGGTGTTGGGCGTGACGGCCACGTTGAGGACGACCTTCTTGTGCTCGTGCCGGAGCAGGCCGTAGACCGGGTAGACCGTGCGGGCGCCGAAGCCGGCGGCCACGGCCGGCGGCGCGCGCACGTAGATGAGCACGCGGGCGCCGACGCCGGCCGCGGACGGCGCGGCGGCCTCCTTGAAGACGCGGTTGCGGGTCGCGCGGTAGTTGCCGAAGCGCGACAGCCGGCCCCACTCGGCCGGCGTGCGCACGTCGGCCTCGTCCACGTCCCACTCGCTGGTGCGCAGCGACTTGAGGCCGCGGTAGCGCGCGTAGCGCTCCTTGGCGGAGACGTCGGGGTGGATCTCGACCTCGTCGGGGAACTCGGCGTCGTCGCGCTCGCGCTCGCGGTACGCCTTGAGCTGGCGCGCCTCCTCCTCCTCGGGCAGGTCGACAAACATCTCGGACTGGCCGTCGTACTCGGTCTGGTAGTCCATGGCCGTGGGCGCGGCCGACGGCGCCACGTCCGACATGGCGTCGTCCGAGCCGTCGTCGGACGAGCCCGCGAACTCGTCGTCCGAGTTCTCGTCGATGATCCAGCGCGCCTGGTACGTCGACATGCCGCGGGGGATGCGGTGCTTCTCGTCGAGCGTCTTGGCGGCGCGCTCGTCGTCGTCGTCCGAGAGGTAGAAGTGGTCGTCGAGCCGGACGCCGCGGGCGAGCCCGGGCTCGGCGTACTCGGCCTCGGCCTCGTCCGGCGGCGGCGCCAGCTCGTCCATGCCGTCCGCGTCCGCGCCGGGCTCGAGCACGGCCGCGTCGACGGCCATGTCGCCCGCGTCGTCGTCCTGGACGACCACGCGCGCGACCGCAAAGTCACCGTAGCCGGGCAGGTGCACCAGCCGGTCGGGGTTGAACGCGCGGCCGCGCACGGTGCCGCGCACGACCACGCACCCGCTCTCGGCGTCGGCCGCGACCGCGTCCGCGAGCAGGTACGGCCGGGCGTCGCGCCACTGCACGCCGCGGGGAAACTGCTGGCACAGGTTGCGCATCGCGTTGAGGCAGTCCTGGCGCTGGTTCTGGGCAAACACCTTCTCCTCGGTCGGGAAGAAGTGGCCGACGTAGCTCAGCAGCGACTTGCGCACCTCGGCCTGCATCTTGGCCGGCGCGACCTCGTCCAGGTGCTGCACGACCGCCGAGACCGTGGACACGCCCTGGCCGATGATCGCCCGCAGCGCGGTCTCGCCGTACTCGTCCACCTCCTGGACGGCCGACAGGCCAAACACGACAAAGTCCGCGACCTGCGCGGCGTCCAGGATCGTCACAAAGTCCCGGGGCAGGACCAGGAACTGCACCTTCTGCTTGTACCGCTCGATTCTGCGTCAGCGCGGCCCCGGCGCCCAACTTACGACACCGACACCGTGCCGGTGGCCGGCACGGCGGCCTCGACGTCGACGCTCGCCAGCAGCGCGCGCACGACCTCCGCGGCGGAGACGTCCTCGCAAAGCGGCACGACGGCCTGGGTCAGATCGCTCGACGGCTCCACTCACCACCACGCGCGCCACGCCGCGCCGGCCCTCGAACAGCTTCTTGGTCTCGAGCGCGCGGTCCCGCTTGTTGAGCAGGACCTGCTTGGCCTGGTTGCGCCGGTCCTTCTTGGAGATCGAGTGCATTTTGCGCGACACCGACGTCGGCTTCTCGACCTTGCCTGCCTGGTCAGCGGATCTGCGCCACGGGAACCACCACGGCCGCCGCGGCCGGCCGCCGGCGCCCGTCGCCGGCCGCCGGCGGCCGCGCCGCCGCGCCGCACGCCCACGTACCCTTGTTCTTGACCTTCAGCGAGCTCTTGGTGGCATGCTTGCTCTTGAAGCCCTTGTGGTTCTTTTTGACCAGCGATCGGTGGTGGTAGAAGATGTCGTCCATGGTGGACGGCGGCGCTGCTGTCAGCGTGCCCGGTCTGGGCCGTACCTGGTGCTCGTCGCTGGATCTCGAAAAGTGTCCGCGTTGATCAAAAATTTGACGAAATTTTCGTCGAAATTTTTTTGCGACCCGTGATGTTCCGGGTAACTTGGGAGTTTGCTAAAAAAATTTTTGGCCGCCGCGAAGATCGGTCGACAACATGGCAGCGGCGCAGCGGACAGGAGCCGCCAAGGGCGGCGCCCCCAAGGCAGACGCCGAGGGGAGCGGGGACCGGACCAAGTACACGCGCGGATCGATGAAGGTGAGAGTGCTGGGCGGGCGGCCGCGGCGGCGGGGGCACGATCGGGCAGACGGCGCCGGCCTCGCGGCCGCCGCTGTCTCGGCCGGCGGCCACCGCGCGCCGGCCGCCGCGCGGCCGGCCGCTGCTCGGACCAGGCGCTGACCAGCAGCCGCTCAAAGTCGAGGACAAGAAGCTGCGCTCGAACCTGCGCAAGCAGGACGCGCGATTCAAGCAGGCCGCCAGAACCGCCATGGACACCGACGTCCTCCTCCAGGAGGAGGCCGGGTTCCTCGAGGCCGAGGGCATGGAGCGCACGTACAAGTTCTCGCAGGCGGAGCTCAAGGACGCGGTCGACGTGTCGACCGCCAGCAAGGGCTTCGAGCTCGCGCTCGACCACTTTGGCCCGTACTCGATAGACTACACGCGCAACGGCCGCAAGCTGCTGATCGGCGGCCTCAAGGGCCACGTCGCCGCGTTCGACTGGCGCGAGGGCACGCTCGACACGGAGCTGAACCTCGGCGAGACGGTGCACGCGGTCAAGTACCTGCACGACGACCAGTACTTTGCCGCGGCGCAGAAGAAGTACGTCTACATCTACGACAAGGCCGGCACGGAGCTGCACTGCCTCAAGAAGCACATCGACGTGACCGCGCTCGAGTTCCTGCCGTACCACTTCCTGCTGGCGACGGCGGGCAACGCGGGGTGGCTCAAGTACCAGGACACGTCGACCGGCGAGCTGGTGGCCGAGCACCGCACGCGGCTGGGGCCGACGACGGCCATGACGCACAACCCGTGGAACGCGGTGGTCCACCTGGGCCACACGAACGGCACGGTGACGCTGTGGTCGCCGTCGAGCACGACGCCGCTGGTCAAGGTGCTGGCGCACAAGGGCCCCGTGCGCGCCCTGGCGGTCAACCGCGAGGGCCGGTACATGGTCACGGCCGGCGCGGACAGCCAGCTCAAGGTGTGGGACGTGCGCATGTACCGCGAGGTGCACGCGTACTACTCGCCGACGCCGGCGGCGACGCTCGACATCTCGGACACGGGCCTGCTGGGCGTGGGCTGGGGCCCGCACGTCACCGTGTGGAAGGACGCGCTGCGGACGAAGCAGAAGTCGCCGTACATGACGCACCTGACGCCGGGCTCGATGGTCCACGGCCTGCGCTTTGCGCCGTTCGAGGACGTGCTGGGCATGGGCCACGACCGCGGCTTCTCGAGCCTGATTGTGCCGGGCGCGGGCGAGGCCAACTTCGACGCGCTGGAGGTCAACCCGTACGAGACGCTGCAGCAGCGCCGCGAGGGCGAGGTGCGCTCGCTGCTGAACAAGCTCAAGCCGGACATGATAGCGCTGGACCCGGACTTTATCGGCAACGTGGACGGCCGGGCGCCGGCCGAGCGCGCTGCGGCGGCGCCGCCGACGCCGGCGGCGGACATCAAGCTGCAGCCGAAGATCAAGGCGCGCGGCAAGAACTCGGCTCTGCGACGCTACCTGCGCAAGAAGGCCAAGAACGTCGTCGACGACCGGCGGCTGAAGGTGGAGGCGAATCTGGCCGTGGAGAAGAAGATGCGCCAGGACCGGCTGCGGCAGCGGCAGGGCCTGCCGGCGAAGCCGGACGGCTACGGCGCGGCGCTGGCGCGGTTCGAGGGGCCGTCGAAGCGCTGATGTATAGTAGCAAAAGTTCATTGATTGCACGGCGGGATGCGACGCGTGCGCCGCACGGGCTGCGGCTGGCGACGGGCGGTGCGCCGCACGGCATGCGGCTGGCGACGGGCGTGGTGCACCGCACGGCATGCGGCTGGCGACGGACGTGGTGCGCCGCACGGAATGCGGCTGGCGACGGGCGTGGTGCGCCGCACGGCATGCGGCTCGCGCGCCGTGCGCCCGCCACGCCGTGCCTCGCCAGCCGCTGCGCCCGCGCCCCGCGCCGTGCTGCGCGCCGCCCGGCGCACCCGCCCCCGGCAGGCCCGGCCCTGCACGTTGCTGCGCCGCGTGCGCCGGCACAGCCGTGGCCGGTTCCACCCGGCGGCCGACGGGAACTTTTCGGTGACACTTTGGCCGCCTGAAATTTTCAACGGCCGCGACCCATAGCAGGTTCAACCGCCGTAGCCGTCGACACAGCAGGTACGCAGGCAGCTGGCGCAGGCCGCGCACAGGTCCAGGCTGACAGCAGGCCCAGCCCCGAGCACGCCCCGAGCAGACGTCGCGGAGCGGATCCCGCCGCCCACCAGATGTCTCTCTTCCGATCACTCGTGCGGCCCTACGGCACCCCCTCCGTCGCCTGGAGCCGGCTGGCGGCCGGCGTCCGGGCCAGCGCGCGGGCCCGGGTCGCCCGCGGCAACGCGACCGCCGCGCAGGTCCCCCGCCGGTCCATCGGCCAGGCCTACAAGGACTTCCACGACCGGAGGCCAAACACAACCCAGATCCTCCAGAGCCTCGTGATCGGCGCCGTCGGCGACGGCGTCTCCCAGGTCTGGCTCTCGGACACGGACTTTGACCTCTTCCGGAGCGGCACGGCCATGTTCTCGCTCGCGCTGCTGTCCGTGCCCGCGTACCACTGGCTCAAGGTCCAGGCCAAGTACCTGAACCTGCCCAACAAGTACGCCAGCGTGCTGCTCAAGGCGGTCTGCCACCAGCTCTTCTTCGCGCCCTTCTACCTGTCGTCGTTCGTGTCGATCGGCACGCTCGCGCAGGGCGTGACCGACCCCGGCGAGCTTGTGGCGCGGGTGTGGCAGCGCGCGCCGAACGCGTGGCGCAACGGCTGGATGTTCTGGCCCAACGTCGTCATGATCAACTTCACGCTGGTGCCCCCGCACCTGCGCGGCCTGGTCGCGGCCGGCGCCAGCGTCATCTGGCAGGTCTACCTGAGCTGGCTGACGTTCTCGGCCCCGATGGCGGCCGTGACCGAGGGCCCGGCCCACCTGGCCGAGACCGTCAAGACGTCGCTACATCTGGCCGAGGACTCGGCGTAATCTAGATTCTTATATACACGTGCTAGCCCCGGTACTGGTGCGGCTGCTGCCGCTGGTGCTCCTGCTGCTGCTGCTGGAGCAGCCGGAGGAGGTCGAGCGACGACTGCGCCTCGTTGCGCCCGGCGTCGGGCGCGGGCTGCTGCTGCTGGAGCATGGCCAGATACGCGTTTGCCTGGCGCTGCGCGTCGTACGCGGGTGGCGGCGTGTAGGCCTCGGCCTGGGACTTTGCCTGGGCGAGCTGGGCGAGGAACGCGGGGTTGACGTGGGCGCCGGGGGGGAGCTGCTGAGGGACCTGTTGGGCCTGCTGGGGCTGGTAGGGGTACTGGTACTGCTGCTGCTGCTGCTGCTGCTGCTGCTGGAGGTTCGCCAGCAGCGGCAGCACCTGCAGAAGCGCGTTCGACTGCTGGTACCCGCCCTGCTGAGAGTTGTTCTGCAGCTGAGCCAGCGCCGCGGCCAGAACGGCCGTCGTGTTGGCCTGGGACTGCGCTGGCTGCGCCGGCGCGGTTGGCTGCACCGGCCGGCCGTAGTAGTCGTCGCGGCGGTCGTCGCGGCGGTCGTGGTCGTCGCGCCACTGCTCGCGCGGCCGCTCCCGCTGGTCTCGCTGGTCCCGCTGGTCTCTCTGGTCTCTCTGGTCTCTCTGGTCCCTCTGGTCCCGTTGGTCCCTCTGGTCCCGCTGGTCCCGCTGGTCCCGCTGCTGCTCCTGCCGCTCCCGCTCCCGCTCCTTCCAGTCGCGCTTCCGCCGCTGGTTGCGGTTCCGCCGGCTCTTAAAGTCCGGGTTGCCCGGCCGGTTCGGCCCCGGGTCGGCCTTGCCCGGCGCCTGCTTGATCATCTCGGCCAGGTTCGTCGGCCGCACAAGCGGCTTGTAGGGCTCGTCGTCGAAGCCCCGCGGCGCCTTGGGCGCGTTCCGCGGCGGCTTCCCGGCCGGCTTCTTCGGCGGCGGCGCCGGCTCGTCGTACGCCAGCTCGACCGGCGCAGCCGGCTCGTCGTCGTCCTTGACCTTGCGCTTCTTGTCCTTCTGGCGGCGCTTGAACTCCTGCTCGGCCTCGTCGTCCGAGAACTCTTGCTCGGCCTCGTTGACCTCCTCGTCGTGGCAGTTGCTGGCGTCCGAGCCTTTCATGGCCTTGATGGCCTGCGTGAACACGAACTTGGAGTGCTCGGTCACGTAGTAGACCTCGGCGCCCTTGGCGTCGACGAACGGGGCCACGTCGTCGTCCGACGCGAACCGCACCGAGTACAGCGGCTGCTGGATGGGGCCGAGCGTCTCGGCGACGCGGCCGAGGACCGTGCGGTCGGCCAGGACGAGCACCGAGTCCTCGTCCAGCACCCGGTACTCGCCGGACGTGTACGCCTTGATGATGACGACCCGGCCGGCGATGCGGTCGATCGTGCCGACCTTTTCGATGGCGTCGTCGGGGCCGATCTCGACGTCGACGGGCTTGACGATCTCGTCGTTGAGCTCGTTCTTGGTGCGCAGCGGCGCGTCCGTGTCGGACTCGTCGCCGGAGCCGGCGGCGTCGTCGGCGACGGCGTCGGCGCCGGCGTCCGAGTCCGCGTCCGAGTCCGCGTCCGAGTCCGCGTCCGAATCAAACCGGACCGGCGCGCCGGGGTCGGCGAGCGCGCGCTCGAACGCGGAGAGCGCGTCGGGCGCGTCGGCCACGGCCGTGTCGGCCACGGCGGCCGACTCTGCCGGCTGGCGCGGGCTCGCGGCGCCCGCGTCGGCCATGTCCTCGTCGCCGTCCGCGCCGGGGCCGCTGCCGTCGCCGCCGTCGTCGCCGCCGTCGCCGCCGTCGTCCTCACCGCCCGCCGTCTCGTCCTCCTCGCCCCCCACCCGCGCGCTCGCGCTCGCGCTCGCGTCCGCGCCGGCCTCGCTCGACGACGCCCGCGCCTCCGCCGACGCCCGCACCGCCTCCACCGTGTCCGACGCCGACCCGTCCGCCGACTCCACCTCCACAGACGCCTCGGCCGACGCCCGCGCCTCTGCCCCCGCGCTGCCCGCCCGCGCCTCGGCGCTGGCCTCCGCGCTCGCCCGGCTGTCGCCGCAGTCCACGGCCGCCGCCGCCGCCGCCGCCGCCGCCGCCACGGCCACATCGTCCACGTGCTCGTCCGCCGCCGCTACCGGCTGCTCTTGCCGCCCGTCCGGCCGGTCTGTGTCGTCCATACTGGGCGCTGCGCTGCTCGTTCGTGTCGTCCTTTCAGCGCTCGCCGTCGTACAGCGCTCGGCCTGCGGTCAGCGTCTGTGTGCGGTCGCTGCCACGCGTGCGGACCGCTGCCGCCGCCGTCCGCCGCCCCCGCCGCCCGCCGCCGCCCGCGCCGCGCGCAGCCGGCCGTCCGCCGCGGCGCCGCCGCCGTCTCCTCGCTCCGCCAGATCGCGTCGCCGCCGCGCCATCCGCGCGCGATCCATCCCGCCGCATCCACCTACCTCTTGTCGCTGCCCCGCTGGTGTCGCAGCCGTCCTGCCGCGGTGTCTGACCGTCTGTTTCGTGCGCTGCGTCGCTTGCGCCGCTGCTCCGCTTGACGCCGCAAGAAATTTCTCAGGCGGTAACCGTCGGCAGCCACAACGTAATGAGGCTTTGTGGCACAGGCGTCCAACGCTTGGAGGATTTATGCCGGCCGCCGGCCATCACCACGACGCGACGCGACGGTTAGGCCTCGGACCATCCATCGACGTCCACCGGCGGCAGAGAGGCCGGACGAAGCGCACGCGGTGCCTAAGCGAACGAGAACACGTGGCCCGGCAGGACACCTCCCCCGACCGACACACGCACACGGGCCACCGAGGCCAGATCGAGACACGTTGCCATGCCGCCGGCGAAACCCCCTCCGGCCGCCCGCGCGGGCCCGGCCCGCGCGTTCGCGCCCGGCGCGTTCGCGCTGCTGCTCGCGGTGCGCCTGCTGTGCGCCAAGCACAGCCTGATCGCCGACTGCGACGAAGGTAGGCCGTGACCGGCCGCGCTGACGCAGTCTTCAACTACTGGGAGCCGACGCACTACATCACGCACGGCTTCGGGCTGCAGACGTGGGAGTACTCGCCGCTGTACGCGATCCGGTCGTGGGCGTACATCGGCATCCACGCGCTGGTGATCCGCGGACTGCAGGCGCTTGGCGCCGACAAGGTACGTGCCTGGCGGGCCTGCTGACGCCAGATCCAGCTCTTCTACGGGCTGCGGTACGTGCTCGCCGTGTTCTGCGCGTTCTGCGAGACGCAGATGTACGTGGCCATCCGCGACAACGTGTCGGGGCGCGTGGCCAGGCTGTTTCTGGTGCTGTCGGCGTCGGCCGCGGGCATGTTCCACGCGTCGGTCGCGTACCTGCCGTCGACGTTCTCGATGTACTTCACCATGCTGGCGGTGTCGTACTTCCTGTACCCGCTGGACCACTGGTCGCGCGCGCGCGCGCTGTTCTACTTCGTGACGTCCGGCGTCGTGGGCTGGCCGTTCGCGCTGTCGGCGGCGCTGCCGGTGCTGACCGAGCTGGGCCTGCACGCGGTGGCGCGGCGGCAGCTGCGCCGCACGCTGACGATCTTTGTGCGCGCGGGCGCCTACTCGGCCATGCTGCTGGTAAGTTGGGTGCGGGCGCGCTGACGCAGGCCGCCGTGCTGGTCATCGACTTTGCGGCGTACCACAAGATCGAGGTGGTGCCGCTCAACATCGTCATGTACAACGTCTTTGGCGGGCTCACCACCGGGCCGAACATCTTCGGCGTCGAGCCGTGGTGGTACTACGTCTACAACCTGCTGCTGAACTTCAACGTGCTGGCCGTGCTCGCGTACCTGCCGGCGCTGATCCCGCTGCAGCGGCTGGTCTGCGCCGTGGACAACTCGTTCTGCCGGCTGGACACCGGCCGCCTGCTCGTCGTGCTCTCGCCGTTCTACGTCTGGTCGGCGATCTTCTTCGTGCAGCCGCACAAGGAGGAGCGCTTCTTCTACGTGGTCTACCCGCTGCTGCTGCTGAACGCGTCGATCTTGATCGAGTGGGCGGCGACCGTGGCCACCGCGCCGCTCGCCGCCGCGCGCCGCGCCCCGGCCGCGCGCCTGCTGCGCGGCGCCGTCGCCGTCGCCGTCGCTGCCGTGTCGTTCTGCCGCATCCAGGCCCTGGTCCACTACTACTCGGCGCCCATGGAAGTCTACACGGCGCTGTCGCGGGTCGCCCCGGCCGTCTCGCACAACATCAACGTGTGCACCGGCCGCGAGTGGTACCGCTTCCCGGGCTCGTACTTCCTGGCCCAGAACATGCGCCTGAAGTTCATCAAAAACAACTTCAACGGCATGCTCCCGACCGAGTTTGCTGAGAACACGGCGGGGTTCCGCGACGGCACCTGGATTCTGCCGCACGGCCTCAACAACGAGAACCGCGAGGAGACCTCGTTCTACGTGAGTAGTGCGCCGGGCGCGCTGACCCAGATCCCGGTCGAGATCTGCGACTATCTGATCGACTCGTCGTTCCCGGTCAGCGACGAGACCTACGAGCGCAAGTACCTGGACCAGACCGACCAGTGGAGCACCGTCTACTGCGCGCGCCTGCTGGACGCGGGCGCGTCGTCCCCGCTGGGCCGCGCGCTCAAGCTGCCGGACGCGGTGGAGCGCCGCTTCCCGGACCTGCTGCGCCACGAATGGGTTGACTTTTGCCTGCTCAAGCGTCACGGCGCCCACCACCTCTAGGTGGATCTATAGGACTTTGATTGTATTGTTTAATTGTATTCTTACGTGTGCTGCTGGGGCGACGGGCGAGGTTGCGGCGGCGGCGCGGGCGCGGATCGAGCCGCACGATGTGCGGCTCATACCCGCATATAGCCGCCTACCGGGCCGCTCCCCGAGCGGTCGCTGGCGGCTCGGTGGTCCTGGCCGCCCGCAGGGCGCACCCTCGACGGAGTCGCCGCCGGAGGCTCGGGCATCGCTGCCGCCCGCAGGGCGTACCCTCGACGGAGTCGCCGCCGGAGGCTCGGGCACGCCCACCGGCCGCGTGGCGTCTTGCGGCCAGCCGAGCCGCACCCCATGCGGCTCATACCCGCATATAGCCACCTGCACGGCCTCTCCCGACGGGCTCGCCGTCAGAGGCTCGGGCATCGCTGCCGCCCGCAGGGCACACCCTCGACGGAGTCGCCGCCGGAGGCTCGGGCACCCCTGCCGTCCGCTGCCTTCGACGCAGTCGCCGCGGCCCACCGTCCCGGGGCCATCCCTGATTGCCGCCGGCCGCGTCAGACCTCACAGCCGCAGCGACTCGAACGGCCGTGCGCTGCAGGCCGCCGTAGACGGCTACGAAACCCCGCGCCGCTGCAGGTGTCCAAGCCACTGGAACAGCGCTCCGGTTTGAGCAAAGGGATCCGCGCGTGGCGGGCGCAGGTCTGTGCATGCGGGCGCAGTAAGCGAACCCAGCAGCGCGGACGGTGCCCGAGCGGTGGGCGCGCTTAAGATTAGGTTTCTTGGCGCTGTTGACGTGCATATAGGTGCATGCGACTGCAGGGCCGTGCATAAGTGTGCATTATCGGCGGGTTGCGCCGCACGGTCCGTCCCCGACGTTGCCTGCGGGCGGTTCCTGATAAGCTATCGGCGCGCGCTAGTCCCGGAGTGGCTGCGCTAGCCCAGACGGGACATCCTGTCCGGGGCCGCTCACCTCCCGTGACTCAGCACTTGCAGTTGCAGAACGGCTGCCGGTGGAGCCTGGAACGCAGTACGAACACGAGGCCGTCCGACGGCCAATACCGTGAGTGCTGACCGAGGCCGCAGGTCGGTGTCGTGGCGTCTGCACGTCCGCCGTGCGTCCGCCGGCGTGCCCAGGATCGCCCGGGTTTCCGCGCACGCACAGGCGCGCCTGCCAGCACCGCCGATAAGTCAGCGCTAGCGCGCGCCCGGGGTCGTATATAGTCCTCGGCCGCGCCCAGCACCCGGCAGATCACACCATGGGCCTGTCTACGGATATCGCGTCGTCGCTGTGGACCACGGCGGTGCAGTCGCCGGTGCACGTCGCGGCCGCGGCCGCGCTGCTGCTGCTAGCCGTGCTCGCCGTCGCCCAGCTCCCGGGCCGCCGCAAGGTCCCCGTCGCCGCCGCCAAGGAGCAGCCGCGCACGCCCGGAGGTACGTCCCCGTCTGCCACCGCTGACCGCAGTCTGGGTCCCGTCCGACTTCAAGACGCCCGTACCGCCGCCCTACCCTGACTGGGACGTGGCCACGACCAAGCCGCTGCCGTACCGGCCGTTCAAGCACAACTACCACGTCACCATGGGCATCCGCAACATGGACTGGCACGAGTGGATCGAGCTCGACAACGAGTTCCCCAAGTTCCACGCCGAAAAGACGCGGCGGCTGGCCGAGCGTGGCGACAAGCTCTCGCGGACCGGCGCTGACGCGTTCGACGCTGCCATGGAGCTGCTCGAAGAGTTCCGCCAGTACCTGCCGGCGCGGTACCCGTCCATGTTCCGCCGGACGGCGGTGGGCATCGACAACGTCGTCACGGGCGAGTCGTTTGACTACACCGCGCTGCGGCCGGGCGACGATCCGATGGCCGTCGCCGCCAAGCTCGTCCAGGACGACCTGGCCATCATGATGGAGGGCCCCGACGGCCAGTACTACCTGCGCGCGGCCTGCATCGTCCTCGCCGGGTTCTGGCGGCTGAGCGACAAGTTCGGTATGCCGCTGTCCGAGATCCACACCTCCGGCGACGTGCCCCAGTTCAAGGAGAAGCTGCAGGGCTCCATGGAGCGCTTCTTTGTGCGCATGAAGCCCGAGAAGGCCGTCACCCGCAACAACTACTTTCTCCAGATCGACGACGGCCTGGGCTGGTCTGACGCCATTGGTCCGGAAGACAGCCCGGAAGTCGGCTGGGACACGGCTGATGTGGCCTCGTCGCTCGAGCACATGCACTTCCGGTCCGAGCGACAGTCGCTGCGCCGGCTGCCCAAGTCCGGCGGTGTGGTCTTCACGATCCGCACTTACTTTGTGCCGGTCGTTGAGATGGCCAAGGAACCGTACGTGCCCGGGCGGCTGGCGGACGGCATGAAAGCCTGGGCGGCCGACGTGTCGTCGTACAAGGGCAAGCGCAAGTACGTCGATGTCACGCTGCCGTTTTTGGAGGCCGAGCATCGCAAACAGGTCGAGCAGGGCCTGATTGACCCCGCCAACGAGCCGTCACGGTATCCATTCTAGCTGGGATGTTATATATTACTATCGCGCACAATCCAATAACTTTTGGTACAGGTGGTGCGGCTGGAGGCTGGTGCGGGTGCAGGTGGGGGGTGGCATATAGCCGCAGGGCATATAGCCGCATGTAGCCACTGTGCGCCGCCGCACGACCGCGGTATAGCGGCCATATGGTCACCATATGGCCACCGTGTGGCCGTCATATGGCCGCCGTATAGCCGCCGTATAGCCGCCATATAGCCACCACATAGCCACCACATAGCCACCATATAGCCACCACATAGCCGCTCTGCACCGCGCCTCCACACCGCCGACCACTTCCTCAACTCAAACAAACCAAAAACGCCAGGGGCCACTAGGCCGTGGGCTTGGCAATGCCCACAAAAAAGTCCCGCAGGTTCTTCTCGAGGTTCTTCTTGTCGCTGGCCGTCTCCAGGTTCGGGTTGTACAGCAGGAAGTTCGAGCACGACGCAAACCACGTCCGCCGGCGCAGCCACACACCGTAGATGTCGTCCACGTACGCCGGCCGGCTCTTGTCGCGCTCGAGGTAGTCCATGATCTGTTGCAGGTTGCGGTGGATGTGCACCACAATGCCCGTCTCCTTGTAACGCTCGAGGAACGCGCGCGCCGCCGGCGTCTCCACCAGGCCGCCGCCGCACGCCAGAATGTAGCCCTCGGGCATCTCCTTGGCAGCCAGCTCGAGCATCTCAAGCTCGGTCGCCCGGAACGCGTCCCAGCCCTTGGTGTTGACATAGTCCATCACGCTCTGGCCGGCCTTCTCCTCAAAGAAGTCGTCCAGGTCCTTGAACTTCTTGCCAGCGGCAACGGCCATCATGCGGCCAATCGTCGTCTTGCCCGCACCGCGCATGCCGATCACAAACACCGACTTGCGGTGGTCCGGCTGGGCCGCAGACGCCTCCTTCGGCCGCACAAAGTCCGAGCCCTCGAGGCGCACGGCAAACTTGCCGTGCAGCACGTCCCACCACGTCGGCCACGTCTTCTCCACGCACCGGCGGTCCAGCAGCAGCACCGGCTCGGCCGCCACCGTGGCCAGCAGACTGAAGCTCATGGCCACGCGGTGGTCGTCGTATGTGTACACGCCCGTCGACGGCACCGCCAGCGCCGCCACGGTCTCCTTGCCGAGGATCTCGATGCCGTCCGGCAGGTTCTTGGCGGCCACGCCGAACTTGGCCAGCTCGGTCACCATGGCGTCGATGCGGTCGCACTCCTTGACGTGCTGGTTGGCGATGCCCGTGATCAGCGTCGGGAAGTTGGCGCCGTCCTTGGCCGAGGCCACGGCGGCCAGCACGGCCGCGGTCAGGAACGCGTCCGTCATCGGCTCCATGTCGATGTGCTTGAGCGGCACCAGGCCGCCCGGCGGCGGGCCCTGCACGGTCGTCGTCGTCGCGGTCTGCTCGACCGTGCAGCCCATCGGCCGCAGGACGTCGACCGCGAACCGCGCGTCGCCCTGCAGCGAGCTCGAGCCGATGTTGGGGATCGTGCACGACGAGCCCGTGAGCGCGGCCAGCGCCAGCGGATATGTGGCCGACGACGCGTCGCTCTCGATCACGTACTCGGCCGGCGCCGTGTACACGGCCTTGGGGATCAGGTACGTGTGCTCCTCGGTCGCCGAGCGCGTGACGTGCACGCCAAAGTCGGCCATCATGGCGATCGTCATGTCGATGTACGACTGCGAGATCGGCTTGCCGCCGACGAGCGCCAGCGTCACGGGCTCGTCCGCGTACGGCGCGGCCATGAGCACCGACGACACGTACTGCGACGAGATGGTCGCGCCGAGCTCGATGCGGCCGCCGCGCAGCGTGCTGCGTGCGTCGACCGCGATCGGCAGCGAGCCCGTGTTCTCGAGGTAGCGCACGTTGCAGCCGTTGGTCGCGAGCGCGTCCACCAGCGGCGCGATCGGCCGCACCTTCATGCGGTGGTTGCCGGTCAGCACCACGGTGGACGCAAACTCAGACGGCTTGGCCAGCGCGGCCACCGAGGCCAGGAACCGCGACGACGTGCCCGAGTTGCCCAGGTAGAGCTCGCCCGAGGGCGCCGTCAGCCGGCCGCCGCGGCCGTGCACGACCAGGATCTCGCCGTCGTTCTCCCACGCAAAGTCGGCGCCGCCGAGCTGCTTGATGGCGGCCATCATGTGCTCGGTGTCGTCCGAGCGCAGGAGGTTGGCCAGCCGGCACGTGCCCGACGCCAGCGCCGCCAGCAGCAGCGCGCGGTTCGTGATCGACTTGGAGCCCGGCGGCGTCACGTCGACGTGGCCGATCGGGCTCCGCGGCGCGCCCACAAACACGTTCGGCGACAGCACCAGCCGGATGACGTCGTCGGTCACCACCGACGCCTTCTTCTCGTGCGTGCGGCCGATCGCCGACAGCAGCACGATCTTCTTGTTGTAGCCGTCGTTCTTCTTGTCGACGCCCATGACGTCGATCATCTGCTCGACCGGGCAGATGCGGTCGCCCGACCGCCGGCGCACGACCGCGTCGTCGAGCGACGTCGGCAGCGCGTACGCGTCCAGGCACTTGGCCAGCCGCGCGACCGCGGCCGGCGCCAGCACGCCCAGGTACCGCGCCAGCTCGGCCTCTTTGACCATGCCGATGGCCACGCACTCGCCGTGCAGGATCTCGGGCGTCAGGATCGACTCCATGGCGTGGCCGATCGAGTGGCCAAAGTTGAGCAGGTTGCGCAGCCCGCCCTCGCGCTCGTCCGCGGTCACGACGTACGCCTTGACCCGGACCGAGCCCACGATCGAGTCGTGCAGCAGCTTCTGCACGCCGGCCAGGTCCGCCCGGCCCTGCGCGTCGCGCGTGCGGATCGCCCGCAGGAAGATCTCGGCGTTGTCCTCCAGCCGCTTGAACTCGGTCTCGTCCCAGATCGCGGCCGTCTTGATCACCTCGGCCATGCCGTTGATGAACTGCCGCTCGGGCAGCGACTCGAGGAACTGCAGGTCGATGAAGATCCGCGACGGCTGCCAGAACGCGCCGATGAAGTTCTTGCCGTACGGCGTGTCGATCGCCGTCTTGCCGCCGATTGACGAGTCCACCATCGCCAGCAGCGTCGTCGGAATCTGCACGAAGCGGATGCCGCGCATGAACGTCGCGGCCACGTAGCCGATCATGTCGCCAATCACGCCGCCGCCGAGCGCCAGCAGCACCGTGTCGCGCGTGCAACGGTTGAGCAGCATCCAGTCCTCGATCGCGGCCTTAGTCTCGCGCGACTTGCTGCTCTCGCCGGGAGCGATCTGGTACGCTAGCAGCCGCACGGTCTTGCCGAGCTCCTTGGCCTTGGCCGCAAACGCCGCCCGCAGGCCGTCCAGGTGAATGCCGCCAATGTTGGTGTCTGTGATGAAGATGTACGTCGTCGACGGCAGCTCCGTCAGGATCTCTTTGAGCATTTCATCGCGCAGCGAGAACCCGACCACGATTGTGTCCGACCCGAGGATCGACACCCGCGACGGGCTGATGCTGCTGGAAGTCGGCACCATCTTGCTGCACCGATAGAGCGTGAATTGAGAGAATTGCAAGGGAATGCGCGTGCTGGTCCTGCGAACTGGCGAGATGCGTCAAAAAAATTTTCTATATACTCGCGAAGTTTGGCGTTGTGCCACGTTCTTTGTGCGCGCCACCGCTGGGTTCCTTGTGACTCTTACACTGTGGCGGTGCTGCGGCAATATGTTGTACGGCTTCCCCGGGTTGCACGGCTGTGGCGCACGGCTTGTTTGGCGGGGGAGCCGGCCGGCGCCCGGACCCGGCGGTAGACCCGACGGCGACCCGGCAGAGCCGGGTCGCTGGTGTCCTGGTGCCTGGCGGTACCTGGCTGGGGACGATGGTGTCCGAACTACGGTAGACGGCTACAGAGGCGGTCCCGCGGACCGTCACGCCGTCCGAGGCCGGTCGAAGACCGTTCGGGGCGGCCATCCCGGCTGTGGCTGTGCTGGCCGGCCGTGGCCGCGGCCGTGTGCTGCCGGGCGAGAGCGCTCCGGCGGCAATATGGCGAATCGGTCAACCGCGCGCCGCCCCGTGGCCTCCGGGACGGCACCCTGACACGATCTGCGCGTCGCAGACAACCCCGGCGACGTCGCCGGAGGTCCAGCTTACGGGGCACGGCCGGCCAGTTCGCCAATAAGACGTGATCTGCCGTTGAGATGCATACGGCGGCCATGTAGCGGTTACCTCCCAAACGGTAAATAAGGTCAGGACAAAGACTCTTGCTACGACGGCCGCCGCCAGGCCAGGCGGAGTACCCCGCACAATGTCGGACGCGCGGGCCGGTTGTGTGTGAAGTACTGTAGGTCTGGGCGGCGACCGGGTCGCGGATCAGCCTGCGGACCGCGGGACGGGCGACGGGCCGAGTCACCGATATCGGCGTGCGGCAAAACGTAAAACGGCAGAACGCAAGGCGGTAGAACGTAGGACCGCCATGGGCGGTACGCGACGTGTGACACCGCGGTGAGGCTGGCGGGCCGGACGGGCCGGACGGGCCGGGTCGGCAGGGGACGGGTCATCACGGCTGGGCAGGACTCGCGGGTCGCGAGTCGCGGGTCAGTAGCCGACGGGTCGTGGGTCGTACACCACGGGTCGATATCTGCGGGTCACCGCTCGGGCTCTACGCTCGCCTGGGTCATCGCCGGCCGGCCGTCACCGGGTGTATGAGCCGTATCGAGCCGCCAGTCGCGTCCAGGTCAGCCAGCGGGACCGCGCCATGGCAGTGGGCATCACAGCGTCAGCCCGGCCATACCGCCCACGACCAGGACCCGGTCGCGGACGCCGCAGGCCCTCTAGCGCTCGCCCCTGTCCAGATCGGCCGTCGCGACTCGCGGGTCGTGCGTCCCACCGCCTCGAGAAAATGCCAGATGGGGCAACCCGTCCAGGCACTGCCAAAATCGGCAAGGCGTCAACAGGACTGATTAGGCAATAGTTACAGGCAGCGCAACAAACGTCACCAGACGGCAGCACGACCAGGCGACCAGACTGCGACACACACACCGCGGACACATCGTGGGGAGCCATCGCAGGAATCGCACAGGCAGTGATCGGACGACGCGATCAGCGACGCGCCAAGCGAACGCGACACACGGCGGCATCCTTACGACGTCGATCCACCAACAGGTAAGCCAGCACCGACGACTCGTCGTCGCCGCCGCGGCTCGTCGGCCCGGCAGGCGGCGGCCGGCACATGGCCGGAGCGCTCGGCCGCAGCCGTGCACCGCGACGCCGCGGTCGCACCGCATTCCATCGACCGTGCTGACCGCCAGGCGCGATGGGCAAAGCACAGTCCAAGCTGAGCCACGAGCAGCTGCAGGAGCTGCAAAAGTCGACGTACTTTGACCGCAAGGAGCTGCAGCAGTGGTACAAAGGTACGGCGCCGGACCGAGCGCGCTGACCCAGACTTTCTCAAGGACTGCCCGTCCGGACACATGACCAAAGCCGAGTACCAGCGGATCTTCAAGCAGTTCTTTCCGTTCGGCGACCCGTCCGGGTTCGCCGAGTACGTCTTCAACGCGTTTGACACAAGCAGCAACGGCACGATCGACTTCAAGGACTTTATCTGCGCGCTGTCGGTGACGGCGCGCGGGTCGATCGAGGAAAAGATCAAGTGTACGTGGCCCGCCGGGCTCGCTGACTCCAGGGTCTTTCCAGCTCTACGACCAGGACCACGACGGCCGAGTGAGCTACACAGAGATGGTCGCCGTCGTCGACGCCATCTATCGCATGGTGGGCTCGATGATGAAGCTGCCGGCAGACGAGGCCACGGCGGAAAAGGTGCGTGGGCGCGCGAGCGCGCTGACAGCAGCGGGTTGCCAAGATCTTCGCGGCGGCCGGCAAGGACCGGCGCGACGCGCTGTCGCCGGCCGAGTTTGGCGCGGTATCGCAGCAGGTACGTGGACGCCCGGGCGAGCGGGCGCGCTGACAGCAGGACCCGACGGTGGTGTCGGCGCTGACGATCTACGACGGACTTGTGTAGACAATGTACTAGATTCAAACCACTATGACTCTTCCCAGCTGGCCTCGACGGTCTCGCGCACGCGCTTCTCGTACTGCTTGCGGTGATCCTTGTAGAGGTTCGAGGCCTCGACGTTGGCCGGGCTGGCCGTGTTGGGGTCGTTGAGCAGACTGGGTCAGCAGGGTCGGCGACGGGCGTACCTCTGGATCGACGTCAGGATGGCGGCGACGTCGTACGTCGGGCTCCACCGGTTCTGCAGGATGTCCAGGCAAAGCTCGCCAGAGGCGTAGACGTTGGGGTGGAACATCTGCGAAATGAACCGCACGACCGGCGGCTTGTTGGGGTACTGCTCGTCGAACTGCATGACAAGCCGGAACGTGCCGTCCTCGAACGGCGTGTCGTTGGGGCCGATGATGACGGCGTTCCTGGCGTCAGCGGGCGGCAGCGGGGTACGTACCAGGTCATGACGTTGTCGGCGACGGGCGAGGCCGAGACACCGGCGGGCGGGTCTTGCTGCATGCGCTGGCGTCAGCGCGGCTGGGGCCGGACGTACCTTGAAGTCGCGCATCAGCCGGCGGCGGGCGGTGGTGGACATGGCGGCGGTGGCGGTAGGTCAGACGAGCCGATCGGGCCGATCCGGACGGGAGGCGGCGCGGCGGCGACGACGGGGCGGCGGCGTGGAAGAGGCGGCTGGATCGGGCGGTCGACGGGCGACGGCGGCGGCGGACTGACGAGAGACCGAACTGCTGGGGACGACTGCGGCGAAGGTGCGGTTAAGAGACGGCGGCGGCGACGTGGGAGGAATATGTGCGGCGCGACGCGACGGGTATGCCGCCGCGCCCAGTGCGGCTCACGCCGCACGTTGTGCGGCGCACACCGCGCGCTCTCGAGCCGCGCGATGTGCGGCGCTACAGCGCCGCACCCCGTGCGGCGCAGCCAAAGAGAACAATTACATTCACATCTCCGCGGGGCGTTCCCCCGGCGCCGGGCCGCCCGGCCGCCGCTACGACATAATCTTCCACGCCTTGCACGCCAGGTTCACGCACATGGCAAACACCAGCGCGACCGCGTAGACCTGGACGATCTCGGCCGGGCGCCGCAGGCGCACCTCGGTGTCGACCTGCACGTCGCCGTCAAAATGGCCGTTCGCGTAGTACGCCGTCAGGAGCGCGTCCTTCTCGAGCCAGCGCTCGCGCAGCCACTTGTCGAACGCGGCCTCGTCGTCCAGCGGAATGTCGGCGACCGCGAAGCGGCGCCAGTGCATGTGCACGCTCTTCGGCGGCCGGCCTTGGAAGTAGATCGACGGCAGGGTGAAGTAGTCCTGGCCAAAGCCGCCCTCGGGCACGCCCTCGTACGCCATCGTGCAGTCGTACACGTACGGCACGGACGCGCGCAGGCCGCGCAGCATCGTGTACAGGCCGCGCGCGCGCGGCAGCAGCATGTGCCGCGGCGCGTCCACAATGCCCGCCCGCTCGGCGTATTTGGTGCTCTTGTCCACGCCGTTCTGGGTGAAGTTGGTGCCTTCCGGGAAGACCAGCAGCCACGCCGGCCACTCGGGCTCGGCGTCGATCGCGGCCAGTGCCGAGCGCAACCGGCTCTCGTCCTGCTCCCACCGCCGCGAGAGGAAGACTGGGTCAGCCCGGGCCACGCGCACACTTACTGAACCGGTACGCCTGCATGCCCCAGCCGACGAACGGCACGTGGCGCAGCGACTCCTTGAGGACGATGTACAGCGCGCCGTGCATCCGGTTCGTGTACGCCGTCCACCACAGGTACAGCCAGTCCGTGTAGATCTGGTGGTTGGCAATCAGCACGACACGCTCGCCAAAGTGCGTCTCGAGCCGGCC
Organism: Neoaidaea tothii; assembly: GCF_038497935.1. Classification (NCBI taxonomy): domain Eukaryota; kingdom Fungi; phylum Ascomycota; class Lipomycetes; order Lipomycetales; family Lipomycetaceae; genus Neoaidaea; species Neoaidaea tothii. The sequence goes on from NW_027117995.1 coordinate 277,354, forward strand.
GTCCTCCGTGCGCGTGATCAGCCCGCGCACGCTGCTGTCGCCGACGACGTGCACCGGCGTCGGGCTCCACCACTGCGTCATCGTCGTCACCAGCAGCCCGAACGATTGCTTGGTGTAGTCCACGTACGCATGGTACCCGTCCCGCGACACGGCCCACACAGGCACGCCCAGCAGCTGCGTGAAGTTGATGCTGTTGTCAGTGCGGCCTTGTCCGGACGTACATCAGGATCGCCGAGCCCAGGTAGGCCACGTACGACACCAGCCGGACTGCTTGCAGCACCAGCGGCCGCGGCGCGCGCGGCGCGCGCCCTCCGCCGGTCTCGCTGCTCGAAGCCATCGTGTTGTGCCTGCGCTGACCCTGCGCCTGTGCGCTGTCTTCCGGGGTTGAGGTGCCGGTGGATCTCCAGACGGCGCGGCGCCACGCCGGATTACGAAATAGCCCGCCGCCAGCCCCGCCGGCCCCGGACCCGCGCGGCCGCCAGCGCGCCGCGGCAGCCGGCGGGCCGCGGCCGACACCGCGCTGCGGGCGGTCTACGGGCGCCGGCTGCGCGGCGCCGGGCGGCCGCGCGACTTGGCAGGAGGGGTGCGGTGGCTGCGGGGGCGGGACGCGGCAGCGCCGGCAACCGCGGACGGGCGGCGGCGGCCCGCGGCGCTCCGGCGTCTGCATGCTGGCCGGCGGCTGGACGGCCGGGCGCGAGCCGACGGCGGCCGGCCGGTGTGAGCCGCACGACGTGCGGCGCGCGCCGCACGTCGTGCGGCTGAGTGTGCACGCGATCTCCGCCCACGTTCCAGGCACGCCCCGTGTCGGCCGGGATCCGAAGTGCGGCTGATTCGACCAAGGGCCGGGCGGCGCCGCTGGCGTGCGCGGACTGGCGAGAGGTGCCGCTGGCCGTTGCCAGCGTCGCCCGTGCGACGTAGGCCGGCACAAGGCCTGCCGCTCGGGCTCAGGCCGCCGGTTTCTGGCCCGTGCACTAGCCGGCCTGCATTCTGCTGCAGGTAACAACTAGCGTTCCGCCGGCCCGGGTCTCCGGACCGCGTCCAAATGCCGTAGATCTGTACCTCGGCTCTGGAGAAGCGGGGCGGCGAGCCTGCGGTGCGACTCGCTCGGGGTGGCTGCCTTCGCGCAGACGTGCCGGCGGACGCGTGCTTGATCCTGCCCAAAGACAGCTACACTCGGTCGCTCGGCGGGGCCGCCGCTGAAGGCCACTGGCACGCCCGTGACGGGCGTTTGTCGCAGGCGGGCGGCCCCCCGCGGGCAGACACACTGAGCCGTCGATGACAGCTGCCCTGTGGGCAGGATCAAGCACAGCGCACCCGCCGACACCCTGCCCGGAGGGCAGCCGTCCCGACCGAGTCGCCGCCGCGGGCTCGCGGCCGGCGGTTATATGCGGCTACATGCTGTAGTACCAGCACGCGTTGGCCGTCGCCGGCTCGCGCCAGCCCACCGCGGGCCGCGCGCGTCGTCGCGCCAGAACGCCTAGCTCCCAGCACGCGGGGTTCCGCTTGCGGCGACCAGCCGAGGTATAAAACTCGGCGGGGAACTCCCAGAACCCCATGGCGTCCGATATCTTCACAATCAAAGGCAAGACAGCACTGGTGACGGGAAGCTCACGCGGGCTCGGCCTGGCGGTGGCTCGGGGCCTGCTGGAATACGGCGCCAGCACGGTGTTTGTTACGGCGCGGCAGCAAAAGGCGGCGGCGGCAGCAGCGGCCGAGCTGAACGCTGGCGGCCACGGCCGCGCGGTCGGCATCGCCTGCGACAGCGCCGATCCGGCCCAGATTTTCAAGATGGTCGAGGAGATCGGCCGGCAGACCGGCGGCAAGCTGGACATTGTGGTCGCCAACGCCGGCACGTCGTGGGGCGCGCCGCTGGCCAAGCATCCGCCCGAGGCGTTCGACAAGGTCATGCGGCTGAACGTGCAGGGCGTGTTCCACACGATCCAGGCAGCCGTGCCGTTGCTGGAGGCGGCCGGGACCGCAGCAGATCCGTCGCGGGTGATCACGATCGGATCGGTGGCCGGGCTGGGCGTGCAGATGCTGGGCGCGGCCGAGTCGGGCACGTACGGCTACATGGCGTCCAAGGCAGGCGTGCACCACCTGTCCAAGATGCTGGCGGTCGAGCTGGGTCCCCGCAACATCACCGTCAACGCGGTCGCGCCCGGGTTCTTCCCGACCAAGATGACGGCAGGGTTGCTCCAGGTAGTGGGCGAGGACACGCTGGCGGAGTCCAACCCGCTCGGGCGACTGGGCACAGACACCGACCTGGTCGGGCTGGTGGTGTTCCTGGTGTCGCCGGCGTCGGCGTACATCAACGGCGCGGTGATCCCGCTCGACGGCGGGCGGCACCTCGGCAGTCGGCTGTAGACGTCATGGAGCGCCACAGTGCGGCGGTGCGCGCCACTCGATAGGGCAGTTAATCAGATTGGCTTGCAGAACGCAACGTAGACGTGCAGCCGAGGCACGCGTCGCACGGCGGCCAATGGCGGCGGCGCGGCGCTGGGCGCCGGGGCTCTTGGCGACGCTACGTTAACGCCGGCAGGGCGGACGGCGGCGGTGATTCGGCCGCGGCTGTGACTGGCGTGAACCGGGTGTGAGCCGTGGGTGTGAGCTGGGTGGGCGGCTGCCAAAGCCGCGGACTTTGCCGCCGTGGCGGTGCGCGGTGGACCCAGACCGGGCGCGGCCAGACGCAGGCCGGACCCGGGACCGGACCCACGGGCGCGGCGAGGAGCCCCTGAGCGCGAACCGGACCGGACCCGTGGACCCGTGGACCCGGCCCCCTGACCGGCAGTACCGAACAGGGCGCTACGTCGCGAGTCGTCCGCGCTAGCCCGCGCCCAATCCATTGCGTGGCGTCTTGCGTGGCACAGCGCGGCCGGCCTGGCGCGGCCAGCGCAATTTCCCAGCTCCTGTATGCAAGGCCGGCTTGGCCGGCCGCAGACGGCCGCCCAGGGGCACCGTTGGCCGTAGGCCTGGTACCACGAGTGGGCGGCCAGGGGCTGCAACGGCGCTAGCGCGGGTCGTAGTTCTCAGCACGGGTCAGCCGCACCCGCGCGCCTGCGGCGGCGTGGCGGTGCGCCGGATGCCGCGCTCCCGGAGCCGACGATTAGGCTTGCCGCCACGCCTAGCCACAGCCGCCTAGCGCCTGCGCCCGCACAGACCGGCGCCACTGCGTGCGGCGGTGCAGGCTCCGCGCGGCCGCGCGCGGGTCGCGCGCCGCCGCCGGGGTGCGGCGTGTGGCGGGCGGGACGGGCTGCCCAGTGCGGCCGCACGTGCTGCGCCACGGCGGCTGCGGCAGCCGCCGCAGCCGGCCGGACAGGCGCAGCCGGCTTGGGTTACCCGGCCTGCACCGCCCCTTTTGCCGCACCGCCCGCCAGGCCGTCCGCCAGGCCTGAGCTCGCACTCCGTCCTCACCTCTGTCTCCGCGACAGAAAATTTTCAACGCCCACACAGCCGCTCAAGCGCGACGGACGGCAAGCATCCGCCGCATCAGCAGGCGCAGATTGTATCGTTACCCCGGCGCGCAGCCCAGCGCGTGCGGACCGGCAGCACTCTCTCTGCCTTCTTGGCCAGGCCGGCACGATGGCGCAGGTAAGTGCGGGCACGGGCGCGACTGACGCCAGGACGAGGGTCCCTTTGCGGACGACATGACCGACACGGTCAACGTGTTTGCGGACGAGACCGACAAGAGCGCGGCGCATGACATCAAGGCGCTGGGCGCGACCGACAGCGAGCTGTCGCAGAAGTCCGGCCGACTGCGGTGGGCCACGCAGCGGTACCCGAACGGGCGGCCGCACCGGCGCAAGCGCTTCTCGCGGCCGGGCAGCGGCTCCGCGCGCATGTCGGGGCTGTTCTCAGGCCGGGCGTCGATGCCGCCGTCCGGCGACCCGAACGACCCGTCGACGGCGGACACAGACCCGCACCGCCGCGTGTACGTCAACCTGTCGCTGCCCGAGACGGAGCTCGACGACGAGGGCAAGCCGCTGGCGCGGTACCCGCGCAACAAGACGCGGTCGGCCAAGTACACGCCGCTGTCGTTTGTGCCCAAGAACCTCTACTACCAGTTCCACAACGTGGCCAACATCTACTTTTTGTTTATCGTCATCCTCTCGATCTTCCCGATCTTTGGCTCGACCGACCCCGGCCTGAACGCGGTGCCGATCATCGTGATCGTGGTGATCACGGCGTTCAAGGACGCGATCGAGGACTACCGGCGGACGGTGCTGGACATGGCGCTGAACAACACGCCGACGCAGCTCCTGGCGCAGTGGACGAACCCGAACGTGTCGGACGAGGACGTGTCGCTGTGGCGGCGCATCAAGAAGGCGTCGACGCGGCTGTCGCTGCGGTTCCTGCGCTGGTTCAAGCGCTCGGTGTCGAAGAAGGCGCGGGCCAAGTACCTGGCGGAGCGCGCGGCGGCCGGCCGGCGCGGCGACGAGGACACGTCGCTGGACCTGGCGCGCGTGGGCACCACGGCGACCGGGTACTCGGAGTACGACACGCGCTCGGCGCGCAACTCGGAGTCGTACCAGATGCGCGAGCTGTCGCCGAGCCGCGACTACGCGCACCCGGCGCCGATCAACGAGGAGGACGAGGACTCGTCGCTGCCGGCGTACCGGCCGTCGATCGACCTCAAGAACGGGTCGCTGATGGACTTCTCGCGCGACGTGCCCAACACGGCGCGGTTCAAGCGCAACTTCTGGAAGAACGTGCGCGTGGGCGACATTGTGCGGATCCGCAACGACGACGAGATCCCGGCGGACGTGGTCATCCTGTCGACGTCCGACTCGGACGGCGCGTGCTACGTCGAGACCAAGAACCTCGACGGCGAGACCAACCTCAAGGTGCGCCAGGCGCTGCGCTGCGGCGCCGGCATCAAGCACTCGCGCGACTGCGAGCGCGCCGCGTTCATCATCGACTCGGAGGCGCCGCACCCGAACCTGTACTCGTACTCGGGCGTCGTGCGCTGGACACAGAACATGCCGGCCGACCCGTCCGACGCCAGCTCGCCGCTGCAGCCGCAGGAGATGGCCGAGCCGATCACGATCAACAACATGCTCCTGCGCGGCTGCTCGCTGCGCAACACGGACTGGGTCATCGGCGTCGTGCTCTTCACCGGCGCCGAGACCAAGATCATGCTCAACGCGGGCGAGACGCCGTCGAAGCGGTCGCGCATCGCGCGCGAGCTCAACATCAACGTCGTCATCAACTTTGTCAACCTCTTTGTGCTGTGCTTCATCTCGGGCGTCGTCGAGGGCGTGTTCTGGTCGCACCGCAGCAGCTCGTGGAACTACTTTGAGTTCGGCTCGGTCGGCGGCAGCGCGGCCGTCGACGGCCTGGTGACGTTCTGGACGGGTGTCATCCTGTTCCAGACGCTGGTGCCGATCTCGCTCTACATCACGATCGAGATCATCAAGACCGCCCAGGCCTTCTTCATCTACTCGGACACGTACATGTACTACGAGCCGATCGACTACCCCTGCACGCCCAAGTCGTGGAACATCTCGGACGACCTCGGCCAGATCGAATACATCTTCTCGGACAAGACCGGCACGCTCACCCAGAACGTGATGCAGCTCAAGAAGTGCACGGTCAACGGGGTGTCGTACGGCGAGGCCTACACCGAGGCCATGGCCGGCATCCAGAAGCGCGAGGGCCTCGACGCCGAGAAGCTGGGCGCGCAGGCGCGCGAGCGCATTGCGCGCGCGCACGCCGACATGATCGTCTCGCTCAAGGACATTTACGACAACCCGTACCTGCGGCCGGAGAACGCGACGCTGGTGGCGCCGACGTACGTCGACGACATGAAGGGCGCGTCCGGGTCCGAGCAGGCGGCGGCGACGCGCAACTTCATGCTCGCGCTGGCGCTGTGCCACTCGGTCCTGACCGAGAAGGTCTCAGAGGACCCGCCGGTGATCGACTTCAAGGCGCAGTCGCCGGACGAGGCCGCGCTGGTCGGCACCGCGCGCGACATGGGCTTCTCGCTGGTCGACCGCACGCAGCGCGGCGTCGTGCTGGACGTGCAGGGGCTGGTGCAGGAGTACCCGGTGCTGACGACGCTCGAGTTCAACTCGACGCGGAAGCGCATGAGCGCGATCGTGCGCATGCCCGAGGACGGCCGCATCGTGCTGTTCTGCAAGGGCGCCGACAGCATGATCTACTCGCGGCTCAACCGCGCCGGGCAGGAGCAGCTCAAGAAGCAGACGCTGGAGCACCTGGGCGACTACGCGACCGAGGGCCTGCGCACGCTGTGCATCGCCCAGAGGGTCCTCACCGAGGAGGAGTACGCGCTGTGGAGCAAGGACCACGACGAGGCCGCGGCCGCGCTGGTCGACCGCGAGGAGAAGATGGAGATCGCGGCGGACCGCATCGAGCGCGAGCTGGTCCTGCTCGGCGGCACGGCCATCGAGGACCGGCTGCAGGACGGCGTGCCGGACGCGATCTCGCTGCTGGCCGAGGCCGGCATCAAGCTGTGGGTGCTGACGGGCGACAAGGTCGAGACCGCGATCAACATCGGCTTCTCGTGCAACATCCTGAGCACGGCCATGGAGCTGATCGTGTTCCAGCTGGGCGAGACCGCGACGCTGGAGCAGGCCGAGGCCATGCTGGTGGACTACATGGGCCGCTACTTTGGGCTCAAGGGCACGGAGGACGAGCTCAAGTTCGCCAAGACGGACCACACGCCGCCGCCGCCGACGCACGCGCTCGTGATCGACGGCGACGCGCTCAAGCTGATGCTGGACGGCGCGCTCAAGACGCGGTTCCTGCTGCTGTGCAAGCAGTGCAAGGCCGTGCTGTGCTGCCGCGTGAGCCCGGCGCAGAAGGCGGCGGTGGTCAAGATGGTCAAGGACGGCCTGGACGTGATGACGCTCGCCATCGGCGACGGCGCCAACGACGTGGCCATGATCCAGGCCGCCGACATCGGCGTGGGCATCGCCGGCGAGGAGGGCCGGCAGGCCGTGATGTCGTCCGACTACGCCGTCGGCCAGTTCCGCTTCCTCTCGCGGCTGCTGCTGGTCCACGGCCGGTGGTCGTACCGCCGGCTGTCGGAGATGATCGCGAACTTCTTCTACAAGAACCTGATCTTCACGCTCTCGCTGTTCTGGTACCAGATCTACAACAACTTCGACGCGTCGTACCTGTTTGACTACACGTACATCCTGCTCTACAACCTGGCGTTCACGTCGCTGCCGGTGATCCTCATGGGCATCATGGACCAGGACGTCGACGACCGGGTGTCGCTGGCCGTGCCGGAGCTGTTCCGGCGCGGCATCCTGCGCAAGGAGTGGACGCAGCGCAAGTTCTGGCTGTACATGCTCGACGGCGTCTACCAGAGCGTGATCTGCTTCTTCTTTGCGTACCTGTGCTTCTACCAGGGCGGCTACGTGACCGAGTCCGGCCTGCAGATCAACCAGCGCGAGTTCTTTGGCATGTTTGTGGCGACCAGCGCCATCATCGTCTGCAACCTCTACGTGATGCTCAACCAGTACCGGTGGGACTGGGTGTTTATGCTCATCATCGCGTTCTCGATCGTGATCCTGTTCTTCTGGACGGGGGTGTACTCGGTCACGCTGTACTCGGCGTCGTTCTACGGGGCCGCCGGCCAGGTCTACGGCACGCTGCTGTTCTGGCTGTGCGTGTTCCTCAGCGTGGTGGCGTCGCTGCTGCCGCGGTTCACGATCAAGGCCGTGCAGAAGCTGTTTTTCCCCTACGACATCGACGTCATCCGCGAGCAGGTCGTCCGCGGCGACTTTGACCACCTGCGGGACCTCGAGCCGACCCGGCTGGACTTTAAGGACCGCAAGGTCGACACGTCCAACGGCGGCACGTCCTTTGGAAGTGACTCCAGTGTCAGCGCGAACGGCGAGACCATTATCAGCACTGGTAAGTCTCAGTAGCGCCCTGGAGGACGGCCTGCAGAACGCGGTACTAACTGGGCAGGAAACCTGTCTGGCAAGCGTCCGATCAAGATGTCGCCGCGCCAGTCCAAGCACCTCGCGCCCGAGGACGGCCTGCCCATTGCCCATGTGCCGTCCAACGGCACCACGTTCGTTGACCGGAGCATGCGCGACCTGCCGTCGCGTACGAACTCGGCCGGGACCGACATCCGCTTCGACGAGGACTACACGCAGGTCCACTCGGCGCGCGAGGACGTCTAGGCGGCGCAAGACTGGTCTATTCTTACGTACCGTGGCTTCTGTAATATATGTTACTACACTCTCTTGAATATATTTACGCCTCGCGAAGACGCGCCCACGGGCCGAAGGTGAGAAGATATGTACATGCCGCGCGGCGTCAGCTGTGCGGCGGAAGGTGAGCGGCGCCGAGAGCGGCGACGGGCAGTGCGGCTATGTGCCGTGCGGGTATATGCCGACGGGGGAGACCGATCGTGCGGCTATATGCGGGGAAGACCGATCGTGCGGCTGTATGCCGACTCAGTGTAGACCGTGCGTGCGGCTATGTGCCAGCCGTGCGGGCGGGTATATGCGCACGGACCGCGAGCGGCTATATGTGCACGGAGACCGCGGGCGGCTATATGCGCACAGCAGAGGCCGCGCGGGCGGCTATATGTCGCGGCCACCCGACACCTTCGTGCGGCTATATGCCCCGTCCGCCCACATAGCCGCAGTCTCGCAGCCCTCGTCTAGGGCTTCCGCGGCGCCCCGTGCGGCGTCCCCGGCGCGCGCACCGCAGACGCGCTGGCCGCCTTCGTCGGCGCCGGCCCGCCGCTCTCCACCATCCATTTCCACAGCATGCCCCGGCGCACCAGGCTGTCGTTGCGCGACGGCCGCTTCAGCCGCGGCGCCGGCTGGTCCTCGGCGTCGCCAAACAGGTGGCCCGTCAGCCGCGCGTGCAGCGCGTCGCGGTTGGCCTCGGAGGCCGCCGCGCGCGTCGCCGCCAGCAGCCGCTCGCGGCGGTCCTGGGCCGAGGCCTTGCGGAAGCGCAGCGCCGACCACAGCGACTTGCCCGCCGGCGGCTCCGGCACCGTCTCCGGCGCCCGCCACTGCGCGGCGTCCAGCGGCGGGTGGTACATGGGCTCGAGCTCGGCCGAGGCCGGGTACTCGGGCGTCGGCTTGAACGTCATCCGCGGCGGGTCGTACTTGGGCGCCGGCGCGTGGCCCGCCCAGAACGTGCGCAGCGCCGACAGCCCCGCCTCGGTGCGCGCGCGCAGGCCCGCCGGGTCGCGGCGCCGGCGGCCGCGGGGGTCGGACATCATGGTGATGTGCTGGACCTTGCGCAGGTTGCGCATGCCGTACAGCACCACGGTCCCCACGAGCACGGTCGCAAACGCGGTCACGCCCGCAAAGCCCACCACGGACTCCTCCAGCGTGTTGCGCAGGTTCATGCCGTACAGCGCCGCCACGAACGCGCCGCCGCCCAGCCCCAGCGTCATGATCGAGAACTTGAGCTCCAGCAGCATCAGCGCGTTCCGGTTCGAGTCCAGGATGATGTTCACGATCTCCTCCGTCGTCCGCACGTTGGACACCACCGACTGCGTCGCCTGCACGATCTCGTCGCAGTGCTTGTCGTACGACTCGAACAGCATCTCGACCTCCGAGTGCTGGTCCGGCGGCCGCGACCGCCCCGCCAGCTTCTCGGTCAGGTACATGCCCGCCAGGTCCTCGTCCTGCTCCAGCATGTCGTCCAGCACGTCCCGCACGAGCTGCGCCTTCTGCAGGAACGTCGACAGCGCCTTGGACTGGATCAGCAGGTGCCGCAGCTTCTCGCGGTCGATGTCGTCCTCCAGCTCCGACAGGATCGACGCCACCACCGACGTGTGCACCTTCATCTCGGCGTCCAGCGCGGTCACCACCGAGATCAGGATCGCCTCCAGCGCCCGCTGCTCGTACGGCAGCCCGCCCATCGCCGTCGAGCCCTGCTGGAGCTTGCCCTCGAGGTCGTACATGAACATGCTCTGCGTCTGCGAGTAGTCCCCGCCCCCGCCCGTCATGTCGAACAGGATCACCATGTCCGCCTTGATCAGCGCGCGGATGTGCAGCAGGTTGACCAGGATCGAGTTGTTGCGGACGAGGATCGACGGCACGATCGTGTGCGCGCCCGTGTCGAGCTTGCGCAGGTCCCGGGGGAGCAGCCCGTGCTTGGACAGCAGCTCGCTCTTCTTGAACTCGCCGGCGACCACCGACACCTGCCCGTTGTGGTCGAAGATCGTGCACCGGATCGAGTTTTCGGCCGTGGACTTGTGCATCAGGCTGCGCTCGAGCAGCAGATGCTCCAGCCGCGACTGCTGCCGGTCGCCGCCGCTGCCGCCGACGACGGCGTCGGCCGCGGCCGCGGCCGCCGCGGCCGCCGTCCCTGCCCCGGCCGGCTGCCGCGGCCGCATGCTTGTGCGGGTGCTGCGCCGCCGCAGAGGCCCGGACGGGCTGGCCGCCGTCTGCGGGCTTTCGGCCACGCCGCGGCCGGAAAACGCCCGCCCGCGGCCGCCGGCGGTCCCCAGCCCTCGCCCGGCCGTCTCAGGCCCGGCGCCGGCGCCGGCCACGGTCCTGCGGCCGCCGCCGGCCGTCTCCGGACGGTGTTTGTGCAAATTTCTCGTCGGCGTCCACGGCGCCACGGCCGCGCACGCCGGCCACGGCCGCCGCCACGGCCGCAGCCGTGCCGGCGCCCGTGCCAGCGGCCGCACCAGGCCGGTCGGCCAGCCTGCGGCCAGTTTGAGCGCCATCTGGGCGGATTCGTTCGTGTAGATGGATGGCGGAAGCTGGCGGCGCTGGGACCGTGTTTGGTAGAACTGCGCAACCCGATCCGGCAGCGACCGGCAGCAAGCAGAGCGCCCGCCATCGGCCATCCAACGGCCAGATCACGGCGGATGGACGAGCGCACGCACGAGCGCATCGAGCGCGGCGGCGCCGAGCGCGCGGACCGCGCGGACCGCGACCGCGGCGGCGATCGGGCGAAAACGGGCCGCAAGCAGGCCAAGCTGACGGCCTTCAAGACGGAGCCGGACGTGGCCGTGCCGGCGTTCTTCCGGCGGCTGCAGGCCGAGAGCCACGGGCTGCTGGCGCTGGAGCGCAGCGTGGAGGCCGCGCGGGCAGCGGGCGCGGGCGCGGGGCGGCGGCGGCGGCGGGTGTCGTCGGACGCGCTCGCGTCGGCCGTCGGCGAGGACAAATCGGCCGAGCTGGAGCGGATGCTGGCGCTGGCCGAGGGCGCGGAGGGCACGGAGGGCGGCGGGGCCGGCGCGGGCGCGGCGGACGAGCCGGCAGGCGCGGCGGACGCGGCGTGGGCCGACACGGACGACGACGCGCTGGCCGCACGCGTGTTTGCGCCGCAGCCGTGGCCGGACGAGCGGTTCCCGGACGACCCGTTCGTGGCCGCGGTGCTGCCGGCGGCGCCGGCCGCGGAGCGCGAGCGGATGGTGCTCTGGCTGGCGGGCCGGCGGGCCGGCGCGGACGAGCACCGGGCCGAGACGGTGCTGGCGAGCGCGCTGCGCAGCCCGCCCACGGTCACGGCCGAGCTGGTGGACCGCGTGTGGGAGCGGCTGGGCGGCGGGCCGGGCGTGGCGGCCGGCGGCGGCGCGGCGGCGCCGGCGGGCGTGGGCTACGCGTTTGCGGTGCTGGCTGCGGCGCCGCGGCCGGCGGGCGCGGCGTGGGTGCGGCTGGTGCGCGCGCTGGCGCTGGCGCTGGCCGCGGCGGACGCGCGCGAGGCGGCGGCGACCGCGCTGGAGGCCGTGGTCGGCGAGCCGGCGGCCGCGGAGATCGCCGAGGTTGCCGCGGCCGTCCTGGAGGCCGTGGAAGCGGCCGCACTGCGCCTGCGCATTGCGCGCGCGTTCCCTACGCGCACGGCCGCGCTGCTGCGCGTGCGCACGGCCCTGGCCGTGGGCACGTTCCTCTGCGGCGCCGGCCCGCCGGACGCGGCCGCCGCGGCCGCCATCGCCCGCGCCGCCGCCGGGCGCCGCCTCGGCCGCGCCCTGGCCGCGCGCATGGTCCGTGGCGTCTTCCGGCCCGCCGCCAGCGCGCCGCGCAGCGCGTTCCGCCAGCTCGCCGTCCTCCTGGACGCGCTCGACGTCGCGCTCGCCGGCAGCCCGCGCTCCGACACGGCCGCCGTCGCCAACGCGCTCCGCGCCACGTCCCGGCGCATCTTCGACCCCCAGGGCCGCTTCCGCGAGCGCTCGCTCGCGCGCGAGTCCGCCCAGCGCTGCGAGTTCCGGCTCCACTACCGCGCGTCAAAAGACAATAGCATGTATTAGGCCGGGGCCGTCTAGTCAAAGAACTTGCGAGTCGGCGACTCGCCAAAGATGGCCACGCGGATGGCGGGCAGCGACTCCTCCGAGAGCAGCTTGAGGCGCTCCTCGAGCGTGTTGGACACGACGATCTTGCCGCCCGAGCCGATGACGATCACGCCGCCGGCCGACTCGGCCGGCAGGGCCTCCGCGGCCACCGAGATCTTGACCTCGAAGCCGGCGGCCTCCTTGAACGCGGCCTCGGCCTGCGGGATGGCCGCCTTGACGACGTCGTAGTCGGCCTCGCGCGCCGACACCGCCACCGCGGGCTCGTAGAGCACGAACGCGCCCTCGAGGATGAGGTCCTTGAGCAGCGCCTGGTACGCGGCCGTGTCGGCCGTCACCTTCTTGAGCTCGACCTCGGCCTTGGCGAAGACGTCGTCGAGCACGGCCTGGCGCGCGGCGAGCACGCGCAGACGCGTCTTGTTGGTGATGTTGGACTTGGTGATCTGCTGGGCCAGGCCGGCCTGCTTGGTCTTGCGCTCGTACTGCTGGTCGATGATCGACGTCTCGTACCGGACAAGCTTGGCCTTCTCGATGGCGAAGTCCTCGTCGGCCGAGATCTGGATCTCGCGGGCCTTCTCGAGCGCCTCCTGCTTGATGAACTGCACCAGCTTCTTGAGCTCGGTGTCGACCTGGGGGTCAGCTGTGTTCTGGGTGGAGCCGAGGGCGGCCGGGGGGCGCGGCCGGAGCGGCGGCGGAGCGCCGACGGAGCGGGCGGCGGGGCGGCGACGGAGCGGGCGGCGGGGCGGACGAGCAGGTGCGCGGACGGAACGAGCGGCGGACGGGCGAGCAGGAGCACCAGCCGTGGCCGCGCGGCCGGCCCACGCCGAGCGGCTGGGCCTGGCCGAGTGGGCCGTCGTCGCCAGCCGCCGGCCGGCGGCCAGGGGCCACGCCGGGAGCCAGCGGACGCAATGCGCGCCGCCGCGACCGCTGCCACGCCGCGCAATGGCTGCCTGGCACGGCCGCCCCGCCGCACGCCACGTTCGGCGCTCTCCGACGGCGACCCGCGCGCGCCCGCCAGCCCGTGCGCGCCCGGCCCGGCCACCGTCCGCAGCCCTCGTCCGGCCGGCTCGCCTGGCCCAGCGGCCGCCTGGCCCGGCCCCGGCCGCGTCCGCAGCCCTCGTCCGGGGCCAGCACCGCCGCTCTCCACTATCACTCGCAATCGGCGCAATTGCACCGCACCCGCGCGCGGCGCCCCGAAACCATCGGCGCTCGGCCCGCCATCGGCTCCCCATCGCTGTCACTTACCTGGTCGTCTGTGAGAGCTGTGTTGGACATTTTGGCTGATACGATGAAGGATGAATGGAAGATAAAGAGTGCGGTCGTGTTAAATTTTGCTGCGACCCAGCGGGCCACTCGCCACGCCGAACGGGCTAGTGCGACTATCTAATCTAAGCACCGAAAACGGCTGCAGTCGCGGCGCACCTGTCGCGCCGCGCGGCACTTGCGGCCCCATCCGCCCCACCGGCGCCTCTCTCGGAGCTGTGGGGCAGTGGATCTGAGCCGCACACCGTGCGGCTCACTCCCGCCGCACGCCGTGCGGCGGACGCCGGCCAACCACGCCCCTTGCTTGCCCGCAGTAGCTCGGCCATTGGCCCACTGCGGGTCGCGCTGCCGCGGACCACCCGGCGCCGCACGCACGCTCGCGCCGGTACGCTGGTCCACTGGCTGGCTTGCTTGACCGGTGCCTGGGCCACAGCGCTGCGCCCGGGAGGGCATGGTACGCGGACGCGACGCCAGTCTCTGGTGAGCCGCAGCGTGCGGACAGCGTGGTAGGTGCAACGTGAGCCGCACGACGTGCGGCTGCGCGCGAGCCTCCGGCGGCGACTCCGTCGAGGGTGGCTGCCCTGCGGGCAGTTTTTCCGGTGTAACGTGCGCCGCACGCCGTGCGGCTGTGTCTACAAGTCTCCGGCGACGAGCTGCCGACATGGCTGCCTTCGACAGCAAGGCCTACAGTGAGCTGCTCGTCTGTAGACGGGTGCCGGCACATGTTGCGCCGGACCTCTGCCCGCAGGGCAGCCACCCTCGACGGAGTCGCCGCCGGAGGCTCGCACATCAGCCGCACGCCGTGCGGCGCACGGTCACCCGATCCACTGCCCGCAGGGCAGCTACCCTCGACGGAGTCGCCGCCGGAGGCTCGCACACGATGGCAGCCTGCGGGCAGTGACAGAGCCGTAGTGCGCCGCACGGTGTGCGACGAGCCGGAGGATCGCTACGCACGTAGGCATATAGCCGCAGGCGGCGATCCGTGCGGGTATATGCAGGCGCGCCGCACGGCGTGCGGCGCATGTGTGCGCGCGGCACGCGCGCCGCCCGGCGCACGACCGCCCCGTCGGCTGTTGCCACCCGGCCGCCGCCTACCGTGTCGTCACCGAGGGCAGGCTTGCGGCGTGCGTCGCGTGGTGGTGGCCGGCTCGGCGGCAGAAATGGCAAGGTTGACAAAAACGTCAAGTTTTCACCCCCGAAGATCAAGCTCGCCAGCATTCGACACAGACAATCGGCGCAGCCAGCACAATGCGCACAGTGTTTCTCGGGCTGATGGGCCGGCGGATGTGCGCGGCGTCGACCGGCGCAGGCGCGGCCAGTAGCCGGCCGGCGTGGGCGCGGCCGTCGGTGGCGAGCCAGATGGGCCGGCTGTGGAGCGTGCCTCCGCCGAGCCGGGGCCTGCACAGCAGCCCGGCCAGAGCGACCGCCGACAAGAGCGCACAGGCGGCCCGGGCCGCGCGGCTGATCGCGCGGCTGCCGCCGCGGCTGCAGGAGTACGCAAAGTCCTTCGTGGAGGCGCCGGCCGCCCACGCCTTCTCACTCTTTCTGCTGCACGAGGTGACGGCGGTGGTGCCGCTCTTCGGGCTGCTCTACGTCTTCCGCGCGCTGGACTGGGTCCCGCCGTTCTCGGACGAGCTGCTCGGGCTCGGCCGGACAGTGTTCGCCAAGATGGTAAGTGGCGCCCGGGTGGGCTGACACCAGGTCGCCGACAACCACTGGGCCGAGGAGGGCACGGCCGAGGCGGCCAAGCTCGTGCTGCAGGGCGCGACCGCGTACACGATCGTCAAGGTAGGTCCATTGGGAGCGCGCTGACGCAGATCCTGCTGCCGGTGCGGCTCGTGCTGTCGATCTGGCTCACGCCGTGGTTCACCCGGCTCTCGATCCTGCCGCTGATCGAGCTGTTCAACTCGGCCAAGCCGCGGCCGCGCGCGCGCAAGACGTCCGGCGTCGACTTTGACCAGATGCCGCGGCGCCGGCGGTGATAGATAGTAATTACAGCTTCTGCAGGTACCCCTGCTGTATCAACCGCAGCACGTCCGCCTGCCGCACGTAGAACTGGCTGTTCTTCTTGAGCGAGAGCACGCTGGCGTCAGCGGGCCCGCGCACGCACTCACCCGTATTCGGTCTGGATCTCGCCGGCGTCGCGCAGCACGCGCACGTCGATGAACAGGTCCCGCGGCGGCTCCATCGACCCCAGCAGGTCGATGTCGGTCCACTCGCCCTTGAGCTCGGCCAGGTTGTCGGCGTACCGCCGGAAGTAGTCCTCCTCGTCGGGGTGCCAGCCGGCGGTGGGCGCGGGCGCGTCCGAGCCGGCCTCGGTCTCGCTGGGCTCGAACTCGGCCCAGGCCAGCTGCTGGATGCGCTCGGCGCGCGTGCGGTGGTACGCCAGCAGACACCGCTTGTCGCGGCGCATGCACAGCTGGAGCATGAAGATCCCGGCGGCCGTGACCCGGTCCTGCGACGCGCGGAAGTTCTCGGGCGCCTGGGCGAGGACGATCTGGACGTCGCGCTGGAGGTCCCGGATCTCGCGGCACACGTCCGCGACCACGTCCGTCTGGTACATGGGCAGGCTCTGGAGGCCGCCGGCGCGCTTGGCGTCCTGGACGAGCTTGGCCCCGTCTGCGCCGTACATGGTCGATGGACGCGTCGGCGGCGCGCCGAGGGCGCGGAAGGACGCGCAGAGCCGCGGCGCGGCGCGGTTGTGCCGGCGGGGGGCCGGCGGCGGGACGGTTGTGCCGCGCGCTGGGCCGCGGCGCAGGCGCGGTTGTGCCGCTGGCCGCCGCGCGGCGCCGCACCTGTGCCATGCCGCCCGCGCCGCACCGCTCGTGCACTTGTGCCCCATCGCGCGCGCCGCGCGGCACCGTCCGGCGCCGCCCGTCCTGGCCTGCGTGTCTTCACCGTCCAGCTCGACCAGACTCGTTTACCACGACCCCAGGACATTCTCCGGCAGGACTCGGCCGCAGACCTCCCAGACCATCCAGGCCAAGCTCATCCAACCCCCGGACCGGTGGATGCGATAGTGCGGCGCGCGCGGAGCACGGAATCCGGCATCACACGCAATGAACCCCGTCCAGTTTCTCATCCTCGCCGCGATGGCGGCCACGGCCGCGGCCACGGCGCTGACGTACAACGTCGCCGCCAACGAGCGCGCGTGCTTCTACTCGCAGGTGCACCAGCCTGGCCTCAAGGTCGCGTTCTACTTTGCGGTAAGTGGCCCCGGGGGGGCGGGCTGACAGCCAGGTCCAGAGCGGCGGCTCGTTCGACATCGACTACTCGGTCTCGTCGCCGAGCCTCAAGGTCGTCCTCGACGGCGAGAAGGAGCGGCAGGGCGACTTTGTCTTCACGGCCAACGAGATCGGCGAGTACCGGTTCTGCTTCCTCAACGAGATGTCGACGTTCGCCGAGAAACTCGTCGATTTCGAGATCGCGGTCGAGAACGAGATGCGCGCCGAGCTGCCGATCAAGCAGGCCGGCGGCTCGGAGCAGGAGACGTCGCTGTTCGAGACGAGCGTGCACTCGCTCTCGGGCCAGCTGACGTCGATCTCGCGGTCGCAGAAGTACTTCCGCACGCGCGAGAACCGCAACTTCAGCACGGTCAAGTCGACCGAGAGCCGGATCTTCTACTTCTCGATCGTCGAGGTGCTGACGATCGTCGTCATGGCGGTCTTCCAGGTCGTCGTCGTCCAGTTCTTCTTCACCGGGTGTAAGTACGGGCGCGGCCCAGCTGACGCCAGCGCGCAAGGGCTTTGTGTAGCCGCCGCGGATAGAAATTACCACAAAATTAGCAATACAACTCATGAAAACAGAAACGATACTGGATAACAGGTCTGGTGGGCGCCGCAGCGCGGGCGGCGGCGTGTCCTCGCGCCTAGCGCTTGTGGCTGCGGCCGTACGAGCCCGACTGCAGGCCCTCGACCTCCATCTCGAGCGCCTTGATGCTGGCGTGCGTGGCCTCGAGGTCCTTGTTGAGCCGGTCGCGCTCGCCGATCAGGCGCTGCTCCCACTGGCGGAAGCGCTGCTCCTCGATCTTGACCTGCTCCGTGAAGCGCTTGCGCAGCGCCTCCTCCTCCTCCTTGAACTTGGGGTTGTCGAGCTTGCGCGGCCGCGCCTCGCCGAACTTGCGCGTCTCCATCTGCTGCGCGCGGTACGCCTCGTAGTGCAGCTCCTCGGTCTTGGTGATCAGGTCGAGCATGTGCGTGCGGATCAGCGTCTCGCGCAGGAGCACAAAGTCGCAGTGCTCCGAGTTCTCGACCTCGGCCACGCCCCACGGGTACTGCCGGCCCTTGACGACCTGGCCCGTCGGCGTCTGCACGTCCTTCTCCGAGCCGATGACCGCGAACGGCATCGCCGCCTGCCGTCAGCGCGCCCGCGCCCGCCACTTACGATCAGGTTGCGCGAGGCCTCCGCCACAGCCTCGTCCTCGCCGTCCACCGGCGGCACGTAGATCTTGATGCCCTGTGCCTCGGTCACCGCGCGGATCTGCCGTCAGCGCGCCCCGGCGCTCCACTCACCCGCGACTTGAACCGCGCCAGGTCCGCCGGCGACAGCGTGTCCGCCTTGGCGATCACCGGGATCAGGTTCACCCGCGTGCACAGCCGCTTCATCACCTCGATGTCCAGCGGCTTGAGCGTGTGGCCCGTCGGCCGGATGAAGTACAGGCACGCGTGCACCCGCGGGTCCGCCTTCTGCTCCCGGTTCGGCTGCTGCTCCTGCCGCATGTAGCTCTCCTGCTGGTCGTCCAGGAACTCCACGATCGGCATCCACGCCACCCGGTTGTTGACGTAGTCGCCGAACCCGGGCGTGTCGATCACCGTCAGGCCCAGGTTGAAGAACTTCTCCTCGAGCTGCGCCTTGGTGATCTCGATCTCCACCGTCTTGTTGGTCTGCTTCTCGTGGCGCCGCCGGTGGTCCGCGTGGTTCTTGATCGTCGTCGAGAACAGCGTGTTGACGAACGTGGTCTTGCCTGCTCCGTCAGCGCCGCCTGCCGGCTCACTTACCCAGGCCCGACTCGCCGCACACCATCAGCGTGAAGTTGGCGCCATTCTTGAAAACAATCTTGTGTCTGCCCGCGTCAGCTGCCGCCCGCCCGCAATCCATCGCGCCCGGTGCAATTCGGCGCGGCCGCCGGATGCGGATGCCCGCCCCACGCCGCGATCGTCCCGCACGGCCCTGCCCGGGACCTTCCGCGGCCTGTGCCGCCCGCCGCCCGTCGACCCCGCACCCTGTGCGCGTCCATCCGACGCGTCGACCTACCTCTGGTTGGGAAGGTTCGCGATGCCAATCTGCGGAGCCATTTCGCCGATTCTGTATTGGTCTATGGAGACTAGATTGACTTCTGGGTGCTTGGTGGATCAAATCTGAACGTCCGAGGTCGCTTATAAAAAATTGTAGTCAAAAGGATCTGTGGTCCAAGTCAAGATGCGAATTATTTTAAGGGGTCGGCGGTTTGATTGGGAAACGCCAAAACACAAAATATGCGCGTGCAGACCATGGCGGCTTCCGGGCATGCATGAGCGCGCGGTTGGGAGAGATGTGCCGGGACGGGGACGCGTGGCACGAGAGTTGCGCTGCAGCTGTGACGGCGCTGGGCCGGATCGGGCGCGAACGCGCGCTGGCGAGAGCACGTGTGTGCTGGCGTTCGGGCGCGGCGCGCGCGCGTTGCGGCAGAAGTGCAGCGCCGCGCGACGTCTGCGCGCGGCCCGCGCCCGACCGCGCGCGCCATGTGGCGCGGGCGCCAGGCACCGCCGCCGCCGCACTTTCGGCATAACTGCGCAACGCCGGGCGCGCGGCACGGTAGCCGGGTAACGTCTGCACCGGCCAAATTTTTTCTCGCCGTCGCTCCGCCGTCTCCAGCTCCATTCCCCCGTCCCACGATGATCACCAAGCAGAGCGGACTCCGCGGGTCAATGCTGCGGGTGCGCGGCGCGCTCGCCCCGGCGCTCCGTGCCGCCGACGCCCTCCGCGGCCTGCACGACGGCTCGTTCGAGGCCACCGTCTCGACCATCGACGCCAAGATCGAGCAGCACACGATGAAGCCGAAGCTGCGCAAGCTGCTGTATCGGCCGAGCAACACGCGCGTGCTCGAGATCAAGCCGCCGATCGACCCCAAGACCAAGCAGCCGTACACGCCGCGCAAGCCGCTGGCGAACGTGGCCAAGGCCGACCTGGCCCAGCTCGTCCGCGCGGTCGAGACGGCTGCGCACATGCGGGAGGTCAAGCGCATCTTCGAGAGCGTGCACCTGTCGGGCCTGTCGTCGGTGCCGGCCGCGTCTGCGCAGCAGCTCACGCGGCGCGCGGCCCTGGCCGGCCTCTTCCCCCAGCTGTCGGCGCTGGTCAGCATCCACAGCCACCTCGGGCTCTGCTTCGACGTCGAGGGCGCCCAGGAGTACCTGCGGGCGTGGCTCACGCGGTTCGACGCGCTCGGCAAGGGCCTGCACTCGGTCGAGCGGCTGCCGGCCGTGCTCAAGACGCTCAACCAGGCCGTGCGCGCCAACAAGGCGCTGGACGCCCAGGACGACAAGTACCTGGCCCAGTTCCCGCAGTTCTCGGGCCTGGCTGTGGCCGCGCTGGGCGTGATGCGCCGCAACACGGCCGAGCCCACGCCGGAGCAGCTCGAGCGGTACCAGCACCTGCTGGCGTCGTACCTGGGCGTGTTCCGCGGGTTCTTTGACCGCCTGTCGCGGTTCGAGGCCGAGCTGGCCGTCGCGGCCGAGCCCGGCCACCCGAAGCTGCGCGCCGCGGTCTCGCCGCTGCGGCCGTACGCGATCGACCTGGGCTATGTCGCCGAGGGGCTGCGCGCGGCCGCCGACGAGGCCGCGCTGGACGCCGACGCCCGCGCGTGGGCGGCCACGGCCGCCGCCGACGTCGCGGCCCTGCACGCGCAGGTCGTCGCCGCCATCGACCGCCACGCCGGGCTCTACCGCCACCAGCTCACGGCCGAGACCTACAAGGCGGGCGCGCGCGCCGAGGCGCCGGCCGAGGCCGACGCGGACGCCGAGGCCGCGTAGCCGGCTGCTAGTTGTACATAGACATATATTCGCATCGCCGCTTATTTCTTGGCGCCGTACTTCTGGGTCGCCTTGCCGTCCGGGATCGTGAAGAACACGGCCGGCTCGGTCTCGGTCGCGACCGAGTCCAGCCGGTAGTAGCCCTTGCGCTCGAACTGGATCACGTCGCCGACCTTCATGTCGCGCACGTTGACGTCGCCGAACGCGGCCGTGTGGAACTCGGTCGTCGGCGTGATGAAGTCGGCAAAGTTGTCGTCCTCCTCGAGCTTGTCCTTGGTGATGAGGTAGTCAAAGTCGACGAGGTCGACCGGAACCGCGTCCGGCGTCGCCGCCAGCCACGTCACCTTCTTCTCGGTCTTGCGGAAGTCGCCGTCGAGGTGGAGGTCGGCGGTGATGCCGGTGACGATGTCGCCCTCCTTGGCGATGGTCTTGATGATGGCGTTGCCCCAGTCCATGAGCGTGATCTCCTCGCCCTCCTTGAACGTCTGGGCGTCCTCCTGCTCGACGAGGATCTTGTCGGCCAGGATGAGCTTCTTGTTGCCGACCGCCGGGTTCTTCTTGTGCTTGGCGCGCTCCTCGGTGACGGGCGTGGCCGGCGCGTGCGCCAGCGACACCGTGACCGCGTTCTCCTTGGTCACGGCCGTGTGGCGCGGCGCGATCGGGTCGATCACCTTCTTGTTGGTCGCCCAGATCAGCGACCACTCCGAGTTGACGATGTTCTTGGACGGGCCCTGGGCCAGGATGAACGAGCGCAGGCCCTCGACCGACATGCCGCGGCGGCGCACGCCGCGCACGGTCGGGAACCGCGGGTCGTCCCAGCCGGCCACGATCTTCTCGTCGACGAACCACTGCAGCTTGCGCTTGCTGAGCAGCGTGCGCACAAAGTTCAGCCGGGCAAAGTCCCACACGTGCACCTTGCGCAGGTTCATGGCCTTGAGGAACCAGTCGTACTGCGCGTTGCGGTCGCGGTACTCGATCGTGCGCAGCGCGTGCGTGACTCCCTCGAGCGCGTCGATGATCGGGCAGCAGAAGTCGTACGTCGGGTAGACCTTCCACTTGGTGCCCGTGCGGTGGTGCGGCGTCAGGTTGCACCGGTAGATGACCGGGTCGCGCAGGGCCTTGTTGGGCGCGTCGACCGAGATCTTGGCGCGCAGGCAGTTCTTGAGGCCCTCCTCGGTGCCGTTCGTCATCTCCTCCTTGAACAGGCGCAGGTTCTCCTCGACCGTGCGGTCGCGGCGCGCGCTCGGCACGCCGTCCGTGCGCTCCTGTCTCATCTGGTCCACGGGCGTGTCGTCCACGTACGCCTTGCCCTCCTCGATCATCTTGATCGCCAGCGCGTACATGTGGTCAAAGTTGTCCGACGAGTACGTGATCACGTCGCCCTTGATCCCGAGCAGCTCGAGGTCCTCGATGATCGACTGCTGGAACTCCATCTTCTCCTTGCTCGGGTTGGTGTCGTCGAAGCGCACAATCAGCTTGCCCTTGTACATCTGCGCAAAGTACTGGTTCAGCATCGCCGCCTTGGCGTGTCCGATGTGCAGGTATCCGCTCGGCTCGGGCGGGAACCGCGTCACCACCTGGCCCTCGACCGCGTCCGGCAGGCCGATGTTGAAGTTCGCCTGCGACGTCTGCTTGCCGGGCTTGTCCGTCTTGCGCTTCTCGTTCATCTCCTTGATCAGCTGGTCGACCGCGCCCGTGAACCGCGCGTCGTGCTGCTCGAGGAACCGGTACCACCGGCTGACGTTGATCACGCTGCGGCTCTTGATCGCGCCGCCCACCACCGGGTTCGCGCGCAGCGCGCCCCACACGGCCACGTCCGCCGCCGTCAGCGAGTACCCCACAAAGTACGACCGGAAGTTGAGGTGCGACTCGAGCTCGTCCAGCGACGGCGTCAGCGACTTGAAGTCCTTCACGCCCAGCTTGGCGCTCGCAAACTCGATCCAGTGGTCCACGTCCGCCGTCGCCGCGCCCTTGTAGAACGTCTCCGGGAACTGCGCGGCAATTGCCTTGAGCACCGTCGCGGTGCCGTAGATGGCCGCCGATCCCTGCGTGTACGACACCGTCGACTCCGCGATCTCCTTCTCGATCAGCGGCCCCGCCGTGTGGTACGCGATCTCAATCGCGCCCGCCTTGACATCGTTCTGGATCGCCGCAGCGATCAGGCAAGCGTACGCCACCTGGGGCGCGCTGGTAGAGACAGTGAGCACAGCCGACATTTTGTTTGGTGAAAAAATCTTTTGCGGCGTAACGATCAAATTCGTTCTGGCGGATTCCCTAGGTCACGTGCCCACCCGCGCACGGCCCTCGCATGATTCATGCGCCTTGGCTGAAACAGAAAACGTAATATTTATTAATATATGTACTGGAATAATTACATGCAAAATATATAACTAGCGAAACTTTTCGTTCATCTGTGTACTGAGAAATCTGGCGGCAATCACGAGCCGGAGACTGTCTCTTGTGGGATCCCAGCTTTCGGTGGACTAATAAATGGTCATAATAGATTCATCGACAAGCGAAGTGAGGTATGGCATTAAACAACAGTGCCCATGATGCTATGTAGATTTCTTTCTCTTGATTCAGATCTGTGAACTTTTATTTCCCTACTAACTTTTGCAGCTGATTTCAAAAAAAAAATAAAAAAAAAATGTAGGATGTTTTTATATAAGGCAACGAAAAGATAATTTAAGGATAGAAGGTAGAACTTTAGAAGAAGAGTTCGTTGCCTGTCCTCTGACCGCGGAAAGAGGCGACAAGAGCACGTATTTCAGGCCGTCCAAGGAAATGCAGGTGAGGTGTTGGTCAGGGCACGCGAGACGGCAGCAGGCCGACGGCGACGAATCTCGTTACAGTCTGGATGATGCTCGCGGGCACGGCCGCCGGGTCGTCGCATGTCGATAGGCCAAAAAAACTGGATCAGTCCCCCGTTCAGTCTCCGAAGCTAATTAGAGAAACACATGCAATTTTTTTCAGAACTCCTATGTGAGAATATCAATCAATATCAATCATCTATCGTATATAGTAGTATGCTCAGTCGAGGCCACACGTCGGATGAGCCGCGAGTCGTTGTCTCGGTCCATGGCAGGTGAAGACGGCCGGGCGCGAGCCAGGCCAGGGTCCGGCGGATCCAGCATGTAAATCATGAAACAAAGCAATGATAAAAAGATAAGATAGTGGCTGGAGCACAGGCGGAACGTAAAGATAAAAAGGTAAGCAGCCGGCGCGCCGGGCGCCGGGGCCCGGCGCGCCGCCGATGTGGGGAGGTATGAGAACGCCGGCAACGCTCAGTTGCCCGACGTCTTGGGGATAAATGCAGGGGCCTCGGACGACAGCTTGGTGAACTTGGCGTCGGCTGCCGCAAACTCGTCCGGGCTGCCGTACCGGCCCGCGTTCTGCTTCTCGTGCGCGACCAGCGCCTCGGCCTCCTCGTCGTCCTTGCCGAACGGCAGACGCTCGTCCGCGGGGAGCACCCACGCGGACCAGCGCTCGCGCTGGCGCACCTTGTTGCCGACGAGCTCGACGATGTGCGAGTGCCGGATGGCGTCCAGGAGCACGGCCATGTCCCCGTTGGTCAGGGAC
The DNA here is from genome assembly GCF_038497935.1 of Neoaidaea tothii. NCBI lineage: Eukaryota > Fungi > Ascomycota > Lipomycetes > Lipomycetales > Lipomycetaceae > Neoaidaea > Neoaidaea tothii. The sequence goes on from NW_027117995.1 coordinate 301,438, forward strand.
TTGACCCGGTTGAAGTTGGCGAGCACCTGGACCGGCACCAGTCCGGCGCTGTTCATATTCCGCCGCAGGAAGATGTCCTTGCACAGGTTCTCGGTCGAGAAGTAGTAGTCGACCTGGGCCGTGACCACGTTCATCGGCTCGAACATGTAGCCGGGGAAGACGGCGGGCTGGGGAGGGAACACGTGCGTGAACGCGTACATGCTAAAGTCCTGCTGCGGCGCAAAGTACTGTCTCTGGACCGCCGGGAACGTCGGGCCACCAGCCGACTGTCGCCGGAACTGGTTGTTCTTGAAGTTGTGGTGTTGGTAACCGTAATGCTGGGGGTTCTGCTGGCTGTACTGCGGGCTCGAGTGCACCGGCCGCGGCGAGATCCGCTGGCTGTTCTTGGCAGCCGCCTGCTGCTGGTTGGCCTTCGGCAGCTGCTGGGTGCCCGTGTGGTTGACGCCGTTGGGCGTGAATATCCGGCCCGACGGCGACGTCTGCGTCGCACCGTTCACGGCCGCGGTCGTGCCGTTGACGTAGCCGGCGCGCGCAAAGCGCGCCTTGTCCTTGCCCTGCCCGTATGCGGCTGACCCCGGCACGGCGGCAGCCGCTTGAGCGTCAAACTCGACGTCCGCCTTGGCCTGGGTTGGCGAGTCCTGGCCGAGGAACGCGTCCGCGTCCGCGACCGAGTCTTTCCGCGCCGGCTTGCCGTCCTTCTCGTCCTTCTCCTTCTCGTCTCTGAAGCCCTGCTTGTCCGTGCGCTTGGTCCACTTCTCGTTCTGCGGGCCCGGACCCGTCTTTCTGTCGGACGGGCCGTTGGCCAGGTTGCCCTTCTGTCTGTTGTTCTTGGCGAACGACCGGTTGCCACGAGCCGTGGCGTGCTCGGCGTCGCCGTGCGCGTTGCCGTTCGGCTTGTTGCCGGCGTTGGCCCGGGGGAACGGCTTGTTGCTCCGCGGCGGCTGCTTGGCCGACATGAGCACCGACGGCGACAGCGGCACCCACTTCTCCTTGCCGGTCTGGCGGCTCTTGGCCTCCTTGGGGCCCTTCTTGGCGAGGTCGGGCGACACGTCCTCCTCGGGCGTGGGCCAGTTCTTGGCGTCCAGCACGCCCGCCGCCTTGCTGCCCTTGCCAGCGCCGCCGAGCGACTCCATCTCGGCCGGCAACGGGTCCGTCGACGTCGGCACAGCCGCGCCCGTCAGGTTCTCTTCTCTCAGCTTCCAGGGGTTGACCTTGGGAACCGGCGCGGGTGTCAGGTTCTGCTTGGTGGCGACTGCCGCGGGCGAGTCAGACGAGCTCGAGTCGGCGGTCGACGTGGTGGACGATGTGGTCGATGACGAGGAGGATGCATTAGTGGCCGACGCCACGTCGCTAGACGCGCTGTCGGTCGAGGGCGTGAGGTCGGTGGGGGTGGTCTCAGGCGACGTGGGCTTGACCGCCTTGAGCGACGTGTCTATGCTGGACTTGGTGTCCACGGCGCCCTCTGGCGAGCTCGTGATCAGAGTGTTCTCGGTCGCCGGCGACGACTCGGACGATTTTCTGGGGACGGCCCAAGCGGACACAGGTTTGCCTCCTGCAGCGAGCGCATATGACGACGGGGTGGTCGGCGGAATAGTTGTTGCCGACATGACTGAGATGGCCGCGACAGCAGAGTAGGACGGAAGGCGAATCTGCGAGTATTTGGCGGAACCACAACAAACGGCCAAAAAGGATGTCGCACAAAAACAGGATAGATGAACCAAAAATCTGGCGGGTCAGCAGAGTCCGCGGGCTGGAAGTCGCACCGCGCACGCGCGCAACGCCGAACAAACGTACCAGAGAAGAGTGCTCTAGAACCTGAGATCCGAATCCTTGATCAATTAGAGGCCAAACAAAGTCTCGTCTACTGGAATCTGCGACCGTTAGCATCTGCGAAGGGTCCCGTTTCTGGCGCACGAAAGCCGCGACCGCGGTGCGCGCCGACAAACTGGCGCAGAGATCGGCTGCACACAGGCCCGCACGCGCGCGCCTGTCGCCTGCCGTCGGCCGCGGGCGATCGTGGCCGGGCGGACGCCGCACCTGCACCGCCGCACGCCCGCCACTGATTGCTGCCGTCCGCCCGGCCACACGGCGACCGCGGGTCCGTCCGCGGCGTTCGCCACCCGCGAACACGCTGGCACAGGCGATGGCCTGGAATCCACCGCGCCGGTATGGAAAAAACAGCAAAAAAGGTACTCACCCACGCTACAGCTGTTTCGCAAATTAGACCTTCGTGAGACCAGTAATAGACCGCGGGACCCAATTAACTGAGATGAATGAAACGAAAAGAAAATATATATATGTATATATATATAGGCAGTTGGCTAGAAACAACAACAGAAGAAATGATTGCAGGGAAAAAATGACGAGTAAAATAATTTTTATGAAAATTTTGGTGTTGTAGTGTATAGTCTGCGTAGATTCCTTGGATTTCAATTAACTGACCCAGAGATATTCGACGAAAAGCAAATGGGTGTGTGACCCGACGCCCCTGTAGCCAACCTAGACGGCGCGGGGTTGTGAAGGTTGTGGCTGCAGCCGGGCATGCGTGCGGCACTTGTGCTAGTCAGCAGCACTTTTCAGCGCGCCGAGCCAGGTCGGGTCCGCGCTCGGTCACCAGGCACGGACCGAGTCCAGGTCACAGCCAATATTGAGTGGTGCTCTGCGCAAGTTTGACTGCTAAATGCTCAGGCGTTTGTGACCCTCAGCCACGCAGACGCAGAGGGTTGCGACACACGGCACTAGCAACGCACCTACTCGGAGGCTTTCTACGCCGGCGAGCCCTTGGAAGCGCATATCCCCTGCTGTTGTGGCCCGCCCGGCCGTCTTGGGGGTGCACGCGGTTGCGGCGCCGGCAGGACGTGTAAACACGACACGCGTATTTTACAGTATAGCCCAGTAACCCCTAGACCGTCTGGGCTGCCTGCCAGCATCTGCACGCCGCTGTCGGCCCGCGCCGGCCTCTACGGAGGCAGCCGGCGATAATTATCCTGGGCGCTCTAATAGGCCAAGCCGTGCCGCGCGTGGCCTGCATCCGCCGCCGTTCGGCCCGTGACGCCCACGCTCTAGCCGGCTTAATGCACAAGCGAGCCTGAGCCGCGAGTGGCTCGCGAGTGACCCGCGAGTGGCCCGCGAGCGGGCCCGCCAGGGCCACTGCGGCTAGCTCGGACCCGTAGACCCATGGAGATAGTATGGCGGGCAACGTGAACAGCTAGGTATACACTTGCGGGGTTAGCTCAGTTGGGAGAGCGTCAGACTGAAGCGTGACTTTGGTTCTGTGATCTGAAGGTCCTGTGTTCGATCCACAGACATCGCAATTGATTTTTTTTGGCGCGGGACGCGTCGGGGCCGCCGCCGGCGCCGCCACCGACGCGCACAGAGAGGCCGGAAGCCGAGCCCGGCCGGCGCCGCGCGCACAGACCGCACGCGCCGCCGCGCACGTGTCGCCGAACAGCGCGACGTCGCGTGCCCGGCGTCGCGTGCGCACTCATCGGTGCCACGTCGGCCTTGGCGCCCCCGCCGCCAACGCTCGGCGACCGGCCGGTCCTCCCGCCGTGCTCTACCAAAGCCTAGAGTCGTGTACATTGTTCTATATATGCCGGAAATGCTAGTCAGGAGAGGGGGATGCAATTCGCGCGTCACAAGTGGCCGCCGCGCACAATGGGCTCGGACTTGATCAGGCCGGCCTCAGCGTCAAGGATGCCCTGCAGGGCCTGGCACACGCTGTCGAGGTCGCTGAACAGCGACACGTGGCCCACGTCAGACGCGATACGCGCGCACACCGAGAATCCCTGGGGCGGCATCAGATGCTTGACGTGAACGACACCGTCGCCGGCGCCAAAGATCATGTCCTCGTACATGGTGTCGGCGATGGCCTCGCGGCTGCGCACGCGCGCGCCACGCACGGTCGGGACCGTGCGACCGTAAACGACGGCCAGCGGCGGGTACGTTTTGGTGGGATCGAACTTGAGCGACTCCTTGAAGGCGCGCACGCGCGGCAAAACACGCGTGAGGTACTCGACAGCGTTGTCGTAGTCGCGGACAGCCTGGGCCGCGTCGGCGGCCTCGTCGCTCGGCTTGCGCTCGAGGTACGGCAGGCTCGGCAGGTGGATGGCCGAGGACGAGCGGCGACGGGCGGACGGGCGCGCGGTGGGCTGCGCAAGCGCGTAGTCGGTCCAGGTCTTGGGGTCGAAGAAGTCGAGCTCGAGCTCGGCAGCGGTGTCGGCCTCGACGAAGCACTGGCCCTCGAGCGGCAGGAAGCTGAAGCTGCTGCGCATGGAGAACGTGACCTCGGCCGAGAGCACGCGCGACGAGAGCATGACGGACTCGCCCAGCTTGAGCGGACCGAGGATGTTGACGCACGACGACGGCACGCCGGCGTAGATCAGGCCGCGGAACAGCGTCGGGTCGCGCTGCATGGCCGCGTGAGCGACCAGGCCGCCCATCGAGTGGGCCATGACGATCGCTGGACGGCCGCGGCGGCGCGCGCGCAGGCGGCGCAGAAAGTCGTGCAGGTCGTCGGCGACCTTGTCGAGCGAGACCCGCCAGTCGTACGACCACTCGTGCACGGTGCAGTTCGGGTTCTGGCGCAGCCGCCGGATCAGCTTGCGCGAAACGTCGACCGGGCCGAGGTGCGTGAGCATGCCGTCGGGGTAGATCGTGTCGGTGACGTTGTCTTCGGCGGCGTCGTCAAGGCCGAGCGCGAGATCGACCTTGCGGATGTTGAGGCCGACCTTGATCGGAATCCACACCCGGCGCCGCGAGTGCGCGTCCCGCAGGATGCTGCCGCGGTAGCCGCCGAGGATCACGACGTCGCCGGCCATGGCCGAGAAGGCGTCGGCGCGCGCGGCCGGCGCGCGCGTGATCATCGGCCGCAGCGACGCCTTGATCGCACGCAGCCGCACGTTGTCCATCTGGGACACGTGCGAGAACAGCGACTCGTCGTCGGATGAGTCGTCCTGGTCGTACTGGAGCTGGGGCACGCGCAGCGGTGACGGCCCGACCTTGTCGTCGGCGCCAAAGGGCAGCGCCGCCCGCAGCGACGGCGCCCACCGCAGGTAGCGCCGCGGACCGACCGGATCGCTGTCGTCGTCGACCTCGTCCGCGACCGAGCGCGGCCGCCGGTCGGCGACGGGGTGCCGGGTGAGCTTGCGTGCCAGCCGCGAGTCGCGCAGATCACGCAGAGTCCGCAGCGGCGACGCCTGAGGGATCGTGAATGGTAGTGAGAACGAGAAGATCGAGGCCGAGCCGTCGTCGCCCGCCGGTGCGGTCGCCGGCCGGTCGCGCGCGCCGGAGCTGCCGCTGGGCGGGTGGTCTAGCGAGACCGACGCCGCCAGGTCATCTGCGAGCTCGTCGGCCAGGTCGTCCGGCCGACCCTCGGACCACGTCTTGTCGGCCACAGCCGCAGCCAGGCCGTCGAACCGGTCCGGCCAGTCCTCGACGGCGTCAAAGTACACGCTCGCGTGCAGGTCCTCCTGGCGGCGTCCGTCCGGCCGCCGGTCCATGTTGCTCGCCACCGGCCGCAAGATCGGGGGGTTGTCTGTCACGGACGGCATCGGCGTATACTATCGCCGGCAGCGCTCGAGCACTGTCAGTTCGCTAATCGCCTGTGACACCGCGAACAGCGTGGATCGGTGGAAAAAAATGGGGCCGGTGTCGGTTTTTCTTGCCTGCGCATGCGGCCGATGTGCTCAGCCTCGGAACGCTCGCAGCCGGGCCCGAAATGGCGGCACGGACGGCTGGACCTTGCCTTATTCGGAATTAAGACTTGTGAGTACTCACTGACCTGCATCGTCGACCCGCGCTAGCCAAGACTGCCATTAGTCGGCCCGGCCGCTTTCACATGTCACCGCCGGGCCCCGGCGGCGACGGGCGAGGACGGGCGAGGACGGGCGGCCGGACGGTGGCCGGCGGCCGGCGGACGGCGCCAGCGAGGGGCGGCGGCCGGCACAGCCGCGGGCGGGGTCTGCAGGGGCTGCACGATACGCGCACGGCCGCGCGGCGCGCCGCACTGCGTGCGGCTGACCCCGTGGACTCGCGCCGCACTGCGTGCGGCTCGCTTACCGCGGCGAACGCGCTTACGTAAAATTCCGCCCGGCTTACGTATGCATGCGGCGCGCCCAGCCGCGCGCCCGCGCGCCGGGTCGCCGCGCGGGCCGGGGCTGCGGGCCGGCCGGCGTGCGGCGTGCGGTAGGCGCCGCGGCCAGCTCGTGCGGCTCGTGCGGCTCGTGCGGCTCATGTGCGGCTCATCGTGCGGCTCGCTCGCCGTCCGTGCGCGTCGGCCACCAAACAATTTTCTCGCCCTTTTTCCACCCACCATGGGCAAGAACGACAAGCCATCCAAGGCCGTGGCCAAGGCAGGCGACGCCAAGGCCAGCCCAGATGCCCCCCCGGCCAAGGCCGCCCGGAATTCAAAGGCCAAGGTGTCCGCGTTCGTCGAGGCCACACCCACAGCCAAAAAGGCGCCCTCCGCCAAGCAGATCGTGGCCGCGTCGTCGTCCTGGACCGGCAAGCTGCCGGCCACGCTGCTGCACGAGCACTGCCAGAAGCTCGGATGGGAGAAGGTCACGTATGACATGGTACGTCGGCCGATCGGGCGCGCTGACCGCAGAAACGGACGTCCGGTGGATACACGGCCACAGCGGTGCTGGGCCAGCGCAACGCCAAGACCAGCCTGGTCGAGCACGTCCGCTTCGTGCCGCCCGGGTCGGTGCTGGATCCGCAGCCAACCGCGCTCGAGGCGCGGCATTTCACGGCCACGTACGCCCTGCATCGGGTGGCTTCGCACAAAAACATGCAGATGATCCTGCCCGGCGACCACAAGGCACTCTGGCGCAAGCTGGACGACCTCAAGAAGACCGACACCAAGGCTGGCCGCGGCTCGGACTACTCGGCCGATCCGTTCGTCGTCCAGCGTGAGCGCGACGAGGCCAAGGCTGACGCGCTCGCCAAGAAGCTCGAGAAAGAGAGCCTGGAGGACGACAGCGACGAGGACGTGCCGCGCAAGCAGGCCGCGGAGATCAAAAAGACGTGGGAGCGTGTGCCGGTCGTGGACATGTCGCGCGGCGTCCGCCGGCTGGTCGAGAACTGCATCCGCAAGTACCACGTGTGGGACACGGGCGCGCGCGGGGCCGTGCTGGGCAAGCGCGACACGGACGAGCTGCTGCGGCTGGGCTTCCGGCGGGCGCACGTTGACGAGTGCCAGCAGTTCGCCAGCACGCTGCAGGGCGCGCTCGAGTGGCTGCTCATCCACGTGCCCGAGGACGACCTGCCGGCGCGGTTCCTGCCCGAGAACTACAGCACGGGCGTGACGCTGCAGAGCGCGTCGCTGCAGGCCGAGTACGCGGCCAAGCGGCTGGCGCAGGCCGGCTACCCGGTCGAGCTCTGCCGCGAGGTGCTCGAGGAGCGCGGCCAGGACGAGCACCTGGCGGCCGCGCAGCTCATGCACAGCCTGCTCACGCCCGGCGTCGACTTCGACGCCGACACGGTCCCCGACGCCGTCGACGACGAGGCCTGGCGCGAGGAGGCCGACAGCCTGGCCACGATCTACGAGGCGCGCTGCTCGAGCGTCGTGCCGCACTCGTTCGACGTCAAGCTCGCGCTCGAGCCGTCGCCGCACTACAACGACAAAAACCTCAGCCTGCGCTTCTACCGCGTGGCCAACTACCCCGAGACGGCCGTGCCCGCCATCGCGCTGTTCGCCACCAAGGCCGACCGCAAGCTCGGCCTGCCGGCGTACATCCGGCTGTCAGTGACCAAGAAGGTCGGCCAGTACGCGCGCGAGAACCTGCTCGGGTTCTCCATGTGCTACGCCATGGTCGAGTGGGTGCAGGAGCATCTGCAGGCGATCGTGGCCAGCCCCGAGCCGCTGATGTCGCTGTCGGGCGCGGTCTACGGCCTGAGCGACTCGGTCGACGCGCACGAGGCCATCGCGGCCAGCTTCAACGTGGCGCCGGCGCGGACCGGCGCCCGCCGCGGCGCCCGCGCGGCGCGCATGGCCCGGCTCGACCCCGCCGCGCTCGCCGACGAGCGCCGGCGAAGGCTGGCCGACCCCAAGATGGCCGCCATCACGCGCACCCGCAAGTCGCTTCCCGCCTGGAAGAAGCAGGACGAGATCGTGGCCGCCATCGACGGCTCGCAGGTCACGCTCATCACCGGCGAGACCGGCTCCGGCAAGTCCACGCAGAGCATGCAGTTCATCATGGACGCGTTCATCGACGCCGGCCGCGGCCACGAGGTCAACATGGTCTGCACGCAGCCGCGGCGAATCTCGGCCATGGGCCTGGCGTCGCGCGTGGCCGACGAGCGCGGCTGCGACGTCGGCGGCCAGGTCGGCTACGTCATCCGCGGCGAGTCCAAGACGTCGCGCACGACGCAGCTGCGGTTCGTCACCACCGGCGTCGTCCTGCGCATGCTGCAGCAGGACCCCGAGCGCTCGCTACAGGACGTCAGCCACATCTTCATCGACGAGGTGCACGAGCGGTCGCTCGACAGCGACTTTCTGCTGATCATCCTCAAGCGCCTGCTGCGCCGGCTGCCGGCGCTCAAGGTCGTGCTCATGTCGGCCACGGTCAACGCCGAGATGTTCTCGGACTACTTTGGTGGCGCGGCCCACGTCAACATCGAGGGCCGCACGTTTCCAGTTCGCGACCTGTACACGGACGACATCCTGCGCCTGACCGGGTTCACTCCCTCGATGGCGCACCGCGAGAGGCGGCCGGTGCGGTCGCTCGAGTTTGCCGAGAGCCGCGAGGCCGCGCACGCGGTCTCAGACGAGGACATTGGCCGCATGATCTTTGCGCTCGGCGATGGCATCAACTACGACTTTGTGCGCGCCACGGTCGACTACATCGACCGCACGGCCGACGACCCGGCCGGATCGATCCTGATCTTCATGCCGGGCACGCTCGAGATCTCGCGCACGATCGCGTCGCTCGCCGGGCGGTACCACGCGCTGCCGCTGCACGCGGCGCTGCTGCCGGCCGAGCAGCGCAAGGTGTTCTTCGCGCCGCCCAAGGGCCTCCGCAAGGTCGTCGTGGCCACCAACATCGCCGAGACGTCGATCACGATCCCGGACGTCATCGCCGTGATCGACTCGGGCAAGGTCAAGGAGACCTTGTACGACCAGCACAGCAACCTGACGCGGCTGGTCGAGACGTGGGTGTCGCAGGCGGCAGCCAAGCAGCGGCGCGGCCGTGCCGGCCGTGTCGCCGCCGGCACGTGCTACAAGCTGTTCACGCGCGCGATTGAGTCGTCCAAGATGCCCCTGCGGCAGTCGCCCGAGATCTGCCGCACGCCGCTCGAGCAGCTGTACCTGATGGTCAAGGGCATGCACGTCCGCGACGCCGCCGGCTTCCTGTCCGAGGCGCTCGACCCGCCGGACGTGATGGCCATCGAGACCGCGCGCACGACGCTCGTCCAGGTCGGCGCGCTCGACGACGCCACCAGCGAGCTGACGGCGCTGGGCCGCCACCTGGCGCAGGTCCCGGCGGACCTGCGCTGCGCCAAGCTGCTCGTCTACGGCGCCATCTTCGGCTGTCTCGAGGTCGCCGTGGTCATGGCGTCCGTGCTGACCGTGCGCTCGCCGTTCTCGGCGCCGCAGGACAAGCGCAACGAGTGCAAGAAGTCGCGCGAGCACTTTGCGGGCGGCCAGGGCGACGTGATTGCCGACGCACGCGCGTTCCTCGAGTGGCAGAGCCGGCTGCGCACGGCCGGCTATGGCGCCACGCGCTCCTGGTGCGCCGACTGCTTCCTGTCGTTCAAGACCATGGAGGACATCTCGTCGACCAAGGACCAGTACCTGTCCGCGCTGCAGGAGATCGGCTTCATCGCCGACACCCGGCTCAAGTGGGACCAGGTCGCGTGGCCGAGCGGCCTGCTGCGCGCGGTCCTGGCGGCTGCCATGAACCCGTCCGTGGCGCGCATCCAGCTCCCGGACAAGAAGTTCGTCGCCGGCAGCACCGGCTCGATCGAGCTCGACCCCGACGCCAAGACCATCAAGCTCTTCTCCAAGGACGATGGCCGCGTGTTTATCCATCCGTCGTCGACGCTGTTCACGGCCCAGACGTTTGTCAACAACTCCATGTTCATGTCGTACTTCAACAAGATGGCGACGTCCAAGGTGTTCATCCGCGAGCTGACGCCGTTTGGCGGCTACGGCCTGCTCATGTTTGGCGAGGCCGTGGCCACCGACCTGCTCGGCCGCGGTGTGACTGTCGGGAACTGGGTGCGGCTGCGGTGCTGGGCGCGCGTGGGCGTGCTCGTCAGCCGGATGCGCGTCCTGCTGGACGAGGTCCTGGCCATCAAGATCGACAACCCGCAGGTGGACGTCAGCGACCACGAGATCATGCGCCTGCTCAAGCGGCTGGTGGAGTCGGAAGGACAGTGAGTGCGCCGGCGCCGCACACCGTGCGGCCGGCCTCCGCGCCGCACGCCGTGCGGCTCGTGTACATAGAACGTTGGGCGCAGCCCGCCACAGCCACGCCACAGCGCCACACGCTCGGCTGCCACCTGTCAACGGCCGCTAGCCGCTCTCGGCGCCAGCGCAGCGCGCCATCCCGCGCCAGCGCTTGGTTGACGGCGGTGGCGGCGGCGGCCGCGTCCGCGTGCGGCGCGCACCGCCACAGATGTCCTCTCCACATTTCTGCCACCTCCCTCTCCCTTAGGCCCATCTACCGCCATCAACATCGTCCAGTGCATCCGCTGGGCAGGAATCAGAAGGCAGCAGTAGCAGCGAGCGCGCGGTAGCCGCAGACACGCGACGCGATCACACACGCACGATCCCACACCCAAACCTATCAAGCGCGGCTATCAAGCAACGCGATCCATGGCAACGTACACATTCCACTGGTAGGTCGCGTGTGCGCACGGCTGACGCAGGCCGGCGACGGGCGCAGCCGAAGTCTATGTGACCGGATCGTTTGACAACTGGAGCAAGTCGGCGCCGCTGGCGCAGAACGTCGACGGCTCGTGGTCGGTCACGATCCCGGTGCCGAACGAGAGAATCGAGTACAAGGTACGTGGCTGCCGGCTGCGCTGACGCCAGTACGTGGTCGACAACGACTGGGTGATCGACCACAGCTCGCGGACGGAGATCGACAGCTCCGGCAACACGAACAACGTGCTTGACCCAGAGGACGTGGCGGCCGCGGCGGGCGGCAAGCGCACGCTGATCCCTGAGTCGGGCGGGATCCCGATGGGCACAGCGACGGGCGCGACAGGCGCGTTCTTCGCGACGCCGGGGATCGTGGTGCCCAAGAACGCGGGCGAGATCCAGGCGTTCAAGGAGATCTCGAACGCGGAGGCGCGGCCGGCGTCGGTGCGGGCCGCCAAGGATGGCGCAGCAGAGCAGGAGGACGCGCCGGTGGCGGCGGCCGCGGCTGTGGAGCGCGTGGAGGCGGCCAAGGGCAAGCCGGCTGAGCCGGAGCCGGCCGCGGAGATCGCGCCGCCTGTGGCCGCGCCTGTGGCGGAACCTGTGGCGGAGCCTGTGGCCGCGCCTGTGGCGGAGCCTGTGGCAGAGTCTGTGGCAGAGCCTGTGGCAGAGCCTGTGGCAGAGCCCGTGGCGGAGCCCGTGGCGGAGCCCGCGGCAGAGCCTGTGGCGGTGTCTGGGGCGCAACCCGTGGCGGAGCCCGTCCCGACCGCTGAGCCCGCGCCTGTCCCCGCCGATGTCGCCGAGTCGTCGGTCGGGACCGAGTCCGCCGTCGAGATCGAGCCCTCCGACGCTGTGCTCGACTCCCCTGTCGACATCCCCGACGATCCCGTCGACATCCCCGACGAGGACGCGCCCGTGCTCGTGGCCGAGCAGGCCGAGTCAGAGCCCGTGCTTGTGGCCGAGCCCGTCGCGTCCGAGCCCGTCTTTGTGGCCAAGCCCGAGCCCATCAACGTCAACACGTCCGGCGCGTCCACGCAGACGGTCGAGCCCTTTGAGCAGGTCGAGCACGCGCAGGCGCAGCCGCCCGCGCCGCACTCAACCCGGCGGTCGATGATGGAACGGGTCAAAAAGTGGTTCAAGTAGGCTTGCTCTATTGTACTAGCTACCCAGCTTAATATGACTATCTACAGGACCCCGCGCGGCTAGGCCGACCGCGTCAGGATCTTCTCGGCGCCGGCGGCGCCAAACTCGCGCTCGACCTCCTCAATGTCGACGTCAGCCGGCAGCGAGTCCAGGAACGCCTCCGTGTCGTAGACCGCGCGCGCGTTCTCCCAGGCGTGGTGGCGCTCGAGCAGCACGCGGCGGATGCTCTTCATCGACTGCGTCACGCTCGCAATCTGCTGGTCCAGCCGCTCTCTCATGTAGTGCGAGTGGAAGTGCTTGTGCGTGAGCTGCTCGGTGCGCAGCAGGTTGATCTCCTTCAGGCAAACGTACCACAGCGTGTGCAGGTCCTCGAATGACTTGCGGCGCAGTTCCGGCACCTGCCACTCACGGCCGTACGTGTCCATCTCCTCCAGTGTCGTCAGCGGCTTCTTGTTGCGGAAGAACTGCCAAAGCGGGTGGTCGTCGCGCACCTGCACGCTGCTGAGCGACGGCACGATCGGTGGCTCGGGCACGAGGTCGCCGTGGCCGCGGTTGAGCGCCGCGTGCTCGCTGATGACGGCCGCCCGCTCCGCGCGCCGCGCCTCGAGCGTCTCAACCCACTCGCCGCCCTTGTCCAGGCGGGCCTTGCGCACCCGACGCTTGTGCATCAGTTTGCGGCCACCACGCTTGACATTGAGCAGGCGCACCTCGCGCTTGCTCTTGGACAGCAGCCGCCGGTAGAACTTGGTCTGGCCGACAACGAAGTTCTTCTCGGCCGCACTCAGGCCGCGCAGCCGCAGCGGCTTACCGGCGTCGACCGAGGCCTTGAACTGTTTCTGGAGCTCGTTGAGCTTGGCTGTCTTGCGCTGCTGCTGCGCCGACAGCTTGAGCTGGAACTTGGCGTCGTCGTTGCGGGCGCGCACGGACGCGTGGAACTGCCGCGCAGCGGCGAGCGCTGCCGTCGCCGGTCGCGCGACCGGCCGCACGAGCACCCGCTGTAGCCGCACAATTGGCACAATTCTCATCTTGCGGGCGTCTGTGGTTGTTGCGTAGCGTTGGGCGGCAGTGGAAAAATTTTTAGAGGGGCTCGACACGTGACCAGCCGCACAGCATGCGGCGCTAGCGTCGCGCGCGGCTCCCAACGACAGGCGCGTGCGCGCCGCAGCCTGTGCGGCGCGGCTGCGGCGCGGTCTACGGGCCCGCCCGGGCGGGCGGATCAGCCGCACAGCGTGCGGCTCATGTCGGAACAAAATCGTGAATTAGCGTACGTATCCGGCCGTGCCGGTCTGTGTCGGGCTACTCGCGCTTCAGCGAGACCTGCCCCAGTAGGCGCCGGAAGCCGCTCTTGTCGAGCTTCACGAGCCGGATCTTGGACGTCGCGCGCACAGTAGCCGCGCGCGGGGCGTCGTTCAGCAGGGCCAGCTCGCCAAAGTAGTCGCCCTTCTTGATGTCCATGACCTTGCCCTCGCCCTGCTTCTCTATCTCGGCTGTGCCGGACTCGACCAGGAAGAACTCCTCACCGACGTCGCCCTCGCGGATGATGATCTCGCCTTCGTCGAACGAGACGGCCTTGAGGGCGTCGGCGATCTTGGCGCGCTCCCAGCTGGTGAGCTGCTGGAGCACAGGGACCTCGCTCAGGAACTGCTCGTACATGGTGCGCTGCTTGGCGGTGCGGTCGAGCAGGATCCGGCGAAAGGTGGTGCCGTCGAGCGTCCACAGCACGGACGGCACCGTCGACACGACGGTGGCCGCGCGCGGCGCGTTGTACATGAGCGCCAGCTCGCCAAAGCTGCCGCCCGGGCCGACGGTAGACACGAGCGTGCCCGAGACGTAGCAGTCGAACGAGCCCGACTCGATGATGTAGAACTTCTCGCCCTCGTCGCCCTGCTGGATGACGGTCACATTTGCGGCCACACGCTTCTCCTCGAGCGCGTTCAGGACTGTGTCGATCGCCTCCTCGTCCAGCGTGCTCAGCAGGAAACTCTTGGCCACGCTCCGGTTCAGCCGCTCCATCTGCTCCGGTGTCTTGGCGATCTTGCGCGGCCGCCACCCGTTCGTCGTCAGCCCGGCCGGCGACAGGCTCTCGCCCGACACCGACGACCGCCGGCCCTTGTTGAAGTTCTCCGGAAACTCAAACTCCCCCCGCGTCAGCCCGCTGTTGGGCTGCAGCACCGACAGCCGCCCGGGCTGCGGTGCGCCCATCAGCGGCCCGACGCTGTCGCCCGCGGGCGTCGTCGAGCGCGGGCTGGACATTGTGCCCTTTGCTCCGATCTGTCTCGCGTCTCCGCCACCGGTCCCGGCTGGATCAAACGCCGGTCGTGATCAATTGCTTGTGCGCTTGGACGCCACGGCTGGCTTGCGGACTGATGGCTGGCTGCAAAAAAATGCGGTGAAGGTGAGGAGGCGGACGATAAGAGTATGGATGAGCACACCAGCCACCACCGCCCCGCCCTAACCCGAGTCGTTTGGAGTCATGGCGCTGCACATCATTTTGGCACGTGACCGCACACTCCCGTTGCGGCCACTCTACACGTGATCTAACCAAACACAACGTCGCTGCGGAACAGCCATTTCTCGCCCGCCGTCACCCGCGAGCCCTCGTGCAGCAGGCAGTCCGCGCCGTGCTTGTGCAGCAGCGCGGCGCCGCGCTGGGGCGCGACCGCGATCGGCCGCTGCGCGTCGTCGAAGAAGGTCGTCTCGCCGCCTGGGTCAGCCGGGCCAGGCACCACTTACCCTGCACGTCCGCACCGCCCGTCAGGTAGATCAGCAGCGTCCAGCCGGTGCGGCCGCGGCGGGCGCGCCCGGCGCTGTCGGTGTATTCCGCCGTGACGCTGTCGTCGTAGTGCCGGCCGAAGAACTGCCCGGGCTCGTACTTGTAGATGCGGATGTTGTTGAAGAGGCCGACGGCGCCGTCAAACTGGGCGGCGAACTCGGGCTCGTCGGCAGCGAGCGCGCGGATCGCGTCTTGCAGTAGCGCCCAGCACGCACTGGCCACGCCATCCTCCTGCACGGACAGCCGCCAGTTGACCCGCACGGCCTCGCCCCGCTTCGGGCCGGGCGTGAGCTGGAAGCCGAGCGCTGCGCGATTTTTGTCGACAAACGCGACGAGATCGGCGCAGGCGCGGTCCGAGAAGAAGTTGTCGACAACGTAGATCTGGCGCTCGAGCGCGGTCGTCAGCGCGACCGGCTGCCAGGGGTCGCGCGGCGCGAGCGCGGGCCACGCCGGCGGCGGCGGCGCGGACGGCTTGGTCTTCCTGGGCATGGTTGGTTTCACGTGACGGGCGCGGCGGCAGAAGAGGAGCGCGTCACGTGATGCCATACGTGCGAGACGTCGTATGCGCGCAAGATCACGTGATGCGCACGCTCGGGCCCGGCCGCATGACTCAGCGCCGCCGGAACAGCCGCGGCCGGAGGGAGGCCAGGCGCGCTGCGCTGGGCGCGCTGCGCTGGCCTCCGCACGTCGAGTCCGCGCCCGCGGCGAGGCCGCGGGCGGAGCGAGCGTGCCGTACTGTCGCGCCGCTGCGCACATGGCGCCGCAACCGTCGCGCACCGCGGCACAAGTGTCCAAGAGCACGCCATCTTGACGCCATCGTGTTCGAAATGTCGCCGCCGCTACAGGTAGCGATAGTGCCTATTTGGGCTAGCGCGCCATGCAGGTTCCCCGGTGTCTGGCAGACGAGTCAGGCACTAGGCTCCATCCCGCTAGCGGACATCGCCGGGGCGGTCGTGATAGCACCGCTCCTCAAACGTGCTCTCGGGACTAAGCGCCATGAGCGATACACCAGCCAAATGACGCGATCAGGACAGCATCGGGCCAGCCGTTGCTCGGGCGAGCGCGCCCGCGCTGCCTATTTAACGGCCGGCCGATCCTAGGATCAGATATCAACCACAATCACAATGTCGCACTCGTTCTCGACCATCCAGTCTATTGCTGCTTCGACGTTCCGGGCCACCCGGGACGGCAACACCACCATCTCCAAGGACAGCACCGGCCGTCTCAAGCTCGAGGGCGAGGCGCAGACCGAGTCGTCGCACCCCGAGTACCTGCCCACGTGGGACACGACCGAGCACTATGAGCCGCTCTCGGTCTTTGACCACGTCGACCCCGGCACCCGCGCCGACCCGTCGTTCCCGAACCTGCTGCCGGCGGACAAGGTCGCGGACGGCACGATCAAGAACAAGCGCCTGACGCCCAAGTTCGGCAACGAGATCCGCGGCGTCCAGCTCTCGCAGCTGACCGACGCCGGCAAGGACGAGCTCTCGCTGTTCGTCGCCCAGCGCGGTGTCGCTGTCTTCCGCGAGCAGGACCTGCAGAACCTGGCGCCCAACGAGGCCGTCGAGTACAGCTCGTACTTCGGCCGCCCGCACATCCACCCGACGTCGGGCGCGCCCGCGGGCGCCCCCGAGATCCACCTCGTCTACCGGTCCAAGAACGACTCGGTGTACGAGTCGTTCTTCAAGAACCACACGTCGTCGATCGCGTGGCACTCGGACGTCACGTTCGAGAAGCAGCCGCCGGGAACCACGTTCCTGGCCATGCTCGACGGCCCCGAGACCGGCGGTGACACGATCTTCGCCGACACGGTCGAGGCCTACAACCGCCTCTCGCCCGCGTTCCGCGAGCGCCTCAACGGCCTGCGCGTCCTGCACTCGGCCGTCAACCAGGCCGAGTCGTCGCGCGCCCAGGGCGGCATCGTCCGCCGCGAGCCCGTCGAGAACTTCCACCCGCTCGTGCGCCAGATCCCGTCGACCAAGGACAAGGCGCTCTTCGTCAACCCCCAGTTCTCGCGCTACATCGAGGGCTTCAAGCGCGAGGAGTCGGACTTCCTGCTCAAGTTCCTGTACGACCACATCTCGCTGTCGGCCGACATCCAGGTCCGCGCGTCGTGGGAGGCCAACTCGGTCGTCGTCTGGGACAACCGCCGCACGCTGCACTCGGCGCTGCTGGACTGGGCCTCGGGCGAGAGCCGCCACGCGTTCCGTCTGACGCCCCAGTTCGAGCGCCCGACCGAGTCGCTCGAGGAGGACGCCGAGGCCAAGGCCGAGGCCTAGGCATTTGGCATTGGGATGGGTTTTGGAGTAATCGAATAAAGTATACATGCATGTTCTATATCGTTGCCGCCGCGCCGCCGCGGCCGTAGAAGCGGCGGCCGGGCTTCCAAAATGCTACGCCAGCCCGGTCTCGAGCGAGATCTTCTTGACGAGCGCCCGCTTGAGGAACTGCTCGCGCGCGAGCGTGCGCGTGTGCTTGAGAAAGACGTCCAGCCGGACGCGCTCGCGGTCGAGCGCCTTGCCGAGAACGTAGATGGTGTCGTCGATCGCGAGGTCGTCCGCGACGAGCTCGTACAGCCTGCGTTAGCGCGCTCGGGCGGCACTTACTGGTTGAATGCGGCGGTCTCTGCGCACACGACCTCGTCGATGTCGACGTCCGGCCGCGTCTGCGCGTCCTGGATGACGCGCTCGGCCTGCGCGATCTTGTCGGCCAGGATCTGCTTGTTGGCCTCGAACGCGGCGGCCGAGCGGACGAGCTCGCGCTGCTCGACGTCGACGTTGCGCTGCGCACGTGACAGCATCTCCACGGCTGTTTTCATGGACTCGACCTGCCGGGCGCCCTGCGCCTGGAACTGCGCCGCGCGCCGCTGGAAGTCGGCCTGGACGTCGTTGAGCACGCGCGCGTGGTCGGGGTGCATCGGCAGCGACGGCGGCGTGGGGTTGTACCCGTAGCCGGGCGGCGCGGCGTACGCCGGCTGCGCCACAGGCGGCTGCGCCGCGTACTGTGGCGCCCGCTGCAGCCCGGCGTCCATCGCCGGTGCCGCCGGCGGCGGCGCCGGCGTCGCCGCCTCGGCCGGCTTGGCGTACACCGGCGGCTCCTTGCTGAAGACGTCCGCCAGGACCGTGCAAACGCCCGCAATCGACGCGCCCGGCTGCTCGTGCCAGTACGACAGAAACGGGTGATAGCACCGGCCGTTGGTGTCGACGTGGTTGCCGGGCCGCAGGCCCATGGTCTGCGTCGGCACCACAAATGCAAACGGGGCCGCCTGGGGATACTCGTGCGGCACCCAGAGGTCGATCGGGATGTTGTAGGACGAGCTGCGGAAGCTCACCGGCAGCGTGCCCTTCAAGTTCAGCAGCAGCTGGCTCTTGCCATTCTCGTGCGCTGCCGTCAGCACCGCGCCGCCCGCCACTTACTGTACACGCTCGTCCGCGGCGCCAGCGACGGGTACGTTTCGAGCACCTTCACTGTGTCGGCAAACGTCCGGTTGACGTCCTTGTACTCCTGCCGTCAGCGCGCCCCGCCAATCACGTACCGGCAGTAGCACCGTGTGCAACCACTGCAGCGTCTGCTGCGGTAATGGCCGGGCCATTCTCGATGCGATTGTCCGTGGCGGCTGTCTATCGACGACTCCGCAGTGATCACGTTCGGGTGTGTTTCCTCCTGGCCGCGCCGTGCTGTGCCCGCAAAAGACCGATGCGTGCTCGCTGTCGCTGTCGTGTCTGCTCTGCGCGAGGCCGCGCGATGTATGGGAGCTGTGAGCCGCGCTGACGGTGGTGGAGCCGAGATGAAGTCGAGGAAGGCGGTGATGCCTGCGCCACAAGCGCGGCGCAGCCAGCGCCACAGGTGGGTCAACGTCATAGGCCCGCCTGGGCCACAGCGTGCGGCGGTGCGATGGCGGCATATGGCGCTATGCGTTTGTGCAGCTCGCCGCACCGCCACCGGGCGGCGGACACCGCCACTGGTGAGCCGGGGCAAGGATGCGCCTGCGGCGCCGGTCTGGCGCGGCTATATGCTTCTGGCCGTCGCATGCCTGCCAGCCGCCGCTTCGCCGGGGCCGTCGTCGCGGTTGCAGCAGCGGCACAGCGAGTCTGGCAGCGACTCGGTCAAGGGCGCGGCTGCGGCTACATGCGGCTATATGCGGCTATGTGCCTCCAGCGCAGGCGCGTTTCAGCCGGAACACCAGCCTCTATCGCGGAACCGCCGCCGGGGCCGCCAGCAGGGGATCCCGCGCAGCCAGATGACGCACCAGTCTACAAGAGCGCAGAGTGTAGGAGTTACTATTCACACAAAAGCGCAGCAAGCTGCGCGCACGGCAGGCCGTCGCACTAATGCTGCGACCACTCGATCGAGTCGAGGTCGATGCCCTCCTGGACCATCTCCCACAGCGGCGACAGTTCGCGCAGGAAGGTGACGCGGTCCTGGACTGCCTTGAGCACGTAATCAATCTCCTCCTTGGTGGTGAAGCGGCCGATGCCAAAGCGGATGGACGAGTGGGCGAGAGCGTCGTCGGCACCAAGCGCGCGCAGCACGTACGAGGGCTCGAGCGAGGCCGAGGTGCAGGCCGAGCCGGACGACAGGGCAATGTCGCGCAGGGCCATGAGCAGGGACTCGCCCTCGACGTACGCAAACGAGATGTTCACGCAGCCAGGGTAGTGGCGGTCAGGGTCTCCGTTGCGGACGGTGTGCTCCATGGCAAGGAGGTTGTCCGACAGGTGCTTGGACAGCGCCGAGATGTGGCGGTGGTCGTAGTCCATCTCGTCCTTGGCAATGCGGCAGGCCTCGCCAAAGCCGGCGATGAGCGGCGCAGCGAGCGTGCCCGAGCGCAGGCCGCGCTCCTGGCCGCCGCCGGTGATGATGGGGTCCAGCCGGACGCGCGGGCGGCGGCGCACGTAGCACGCGCCGATGCCCTTGGGGCCGTAGATCTTGTGGCCCGAGATCGACATCAGGTCGATGTTGGACTTGTTGACGTCGAGCGGGATCTTGCCGAACGCCTGGGCGGCGTCCGTGTGGAAGAAGACCTTGTGCTTGCGGCAGAGCGCGCCGATCTCGTCGATGGGCTGGATCACGCCGATCTCGTTGTTGACGGCCATGATCGAGACGATGGCCGTGTCGGGCCGGATCGAGTCCTCGAGCTGGGCCATGTCGACGAGGCCGTTGGCCTGAACGGGCAGGTACGTCACGTCAAAGCCCTCGTCCTGCAGGTGGCGGCACGAGTCGAGCACGCACTTGTGCTCGGTCTGCGTGGTGATGATGTGCCGCTTGCGGTTCTTGTAGAAGCGCGCGACGCCCTTGATGCTCATGTTGTTGGACTCGGTCGCGCCGGACGTGAAGATGATCTCCTTGGGGTCGGCGCCGATCAGGTCGGCGACGTGCTTGCGGGCGTCCTCCACGGCCGACTCGGTTTCCCAGCCGTAGGCGTGCGTGCGCGAGTGCGGGTTGCCGTAGAGGCCGGTGTAGAAGCGCAGCATGACGTCGAGCACGCGGGGGTCGAGCGGCGTGGTCGCCTGGACGTCCAGGTAGATCGGGCGGAGGCCCGAGTCCACGATCTCGGCGTTGGTGAGCAGCTCGGCAGTCTCTGCGGTCGCCGCGGCAAGGTCGACCGGGGCGCCGACGATGCTGGCGCGGCGGCCCGACGACGGCGCCACGTAGGCGCGCAGCTGCGCCGGGCGGAAGAGAGCCGGCCGGACGGCCCGGCCGGCGAACGTGCGCGCGAGTCCGCGCAAGGCCATGTCTGCTCGCATCGTGTATGGGGGATGGAGGGCGTGGCAATTTTTGCGATGACAAATGCGCGGGGCCGGGTAAGCGGACTTTACGCGGCATAAGCGTCGCGCCGGCGCCGCGGCGGTGCCGCGGCGCGGCCGGGTAGCGCCGGCGGCGCGCGGCGGCGCGGGCCGGGTGACGCCGGCGTTGCCAGGGCAACCCGGCCGGGTGACGCCGCTGTTGCCAGGGCAACCCGGCCGGGTGACGCGCCGCCGCGCTTCTCACAGACCGCACTCCGCCGCGGATCAGACACGAGACCCCACTGACGGCATCAGACAACGCAGACAAGATGGTCCTCGAAGCGACGATGATAGTGTACGTATGCTCCCGCCGCCGCTGACCGCAGGATCGACAACTCGGAGTACATGCGCAACGGCGACTACACGCCCACGCGGTTCGAGGCCCAGGCCGACTCGGTCAACCTGATCTTCTCGGCCAAGACGCAGTCCAACCCCGAGTCGGCCGTGGGCCTGATGACGATGGGCGGCAAGGGGTACGCATGTGCGCGGGCGCGCTGACCGCAGGCCGGAGGTGCTCGTGACGCTGACGACGGACCTCGGCAAGATCCTGTCGGCGATCGTGCAGGCCAAGGTCCAGGGCGAGGCCCATCTGGTGACGGGCATCCAGGTGGCGGCGGTACGTGGCGCGCGGGACCCGCTGACGGCAGCTCGCGCTCAAGCATAGACAGAACAAGTCGCAGCGCCAGCGGATAATCGTGTTTGTGGGCTCGCCGATTCACGAGTCCGAGAAGGAGCTGCTGGCGCTGGCCAAGAAGATGAAGAAGAACAACGTGTCGGTGGACTTTATCAACTTCGGCGACGTGGCCGAGAACGCGGACAAGCTCGAGAAGTTCGTCGCGGCCGTCAACTCGGACGACAACAGCCACCTGCTGTCGGTGGCGCCGGGCCCGCACCTGCTGTCGGACGAGATCGCGTCGTCCAACATCCTCGTGGGCGAGGACGGCATGCCGTCGGCGGCGGGCGGCGCGGACGCCGGCGAGGTCTTTGAGTTCGGCGTGAACCCGAACCTGGAGCCGGAGCTGGCGCTGGCGCTGCGCATGTCGCTCGAGGACGAGCGCGCGCGCCAGGAGCGGGCCGCGCAGGAGGCGCAGGTCCAGCCCACGATCGCCGAGGAGGACGAGGCCGGCGAGGCCGCGGCGGCGGACGCGCCCGCGCCCGCGCCCGACGCGCCCGACGCGCCCGCGCCCGACGCCCCCGGCGCCGACAAGATGAACACCGACTAGTCTCTGTACGTAGCCATAACCATCTCTCCCAGCCGCGTGCGCCAGCGCCGCGTGCGCGCGTGGCCGTGCGGCCCGCGTTGCCAATCCGACCGTCCCGCGGCCTTTTATCCGCCGCCCGCCGGCGCCCTCCTCCACGAACGACGAGTATTGATAGACGACACGCAGCGAACATGACCAAGGCCGTGGCCGACAAGAAGGCCCCGAAGGAGTCCTGGAGCGTCTTCCGGCGCTTCAGCCAGCGCAAGAAGACCGACGGCCCCGCCCGGGCCGCCTACATCTGTAACTATCCGGCCCGGCCGCGCTGACGCCAGCCGACACCGACGTCGACGACACGATCATCAAGGCCCCACGCAGCAAGCGCACGGTCACGGACGCGACCCTGCCGGGCGCGCTCGACCAGATCATCTACAAGCCCGTGCCGTCGTCCGCGGGCTCGTCCGCCAGCGCGACGCGCGCCAAGGAGAACCTGCGGCTCGACACGAGCGGCCGCCGCTACCGCGCGGCCTCGACCAAGTCCACGCAGTCGTACGTCATCGGCGACGACAGCTGCGTGCGCGTCAACCTCTACACGCGCCAGAGCGCCGACGCCAAAAACTACGCCGAGTGGGAGGCCTACCTCGACAGCTACCGCCGCGGCTGCTTCAACCTGTCGCGGCCGCCCGCGCCGCCGGCCGTGCGCCCGCCGTTCGAGTTCTTTGTGCCGCCGGTGGCGCCGGCCGAGGCCGCGCGGCTCCAGGTCGTCGACAAGTACTCCAACCTCTCGATCTGCTACTTTGTCAAGCACTACGAGGCGCTCGTCATCGCCGCCCGCAAGACCTTCGAGGCCCGCGGCGTCAGCATCTCGGTGCTCGAGAAGAGCCGGCAGATGGTGCTGTGCGACATCGGCCTCGACCGCGAGGAGATCCCGCGCGACCGCTCGCTCGAGTCCCACGTGCTCCTCTCGGACCAGACCATGGTCGTGCCGGACGCGCGCGCGGACTGGCGGTTCGCCACCCACCCGCTCGTGACCGGCGCGCCCCAGATCCGGTTCTGGGCGTCGGCGCCGATCATGAGCGCCAACCAGATCGTGGGCGCGTTCAGCATCTTCGACTCGACCCCGCGCGACTCGTTCGCGTTCTCGCTCAAACAGCACCTCGAGGAGTTCGCGGCGGCCTCGCTCCAGATCATCGAGCTCGAGATCGGCAAGGCCCACAAGGACGACCGCACGGACAAGTCCGAGAAGGACTCGGGGCTGTCCCAGGCGTCCGACGACAGGGCCGCCCAGAAACAGGCCCTGCAGGCGCACCTGCAGGCCCAGGCCAAGGCCCAGGCCGAGGCCCAGGCGCGCGCCGAGGCCCAGGCGCGCGCCGAGGCCCAGGCGCGCGCGCAGGCCGACCGCGCGGCCGCGCAGGCCGAGTTCTGCGCGCTGACCGAGCCCAAGCGCGAGCGCGCGGGCTCGGTGTCGCCGCCCAAGCCGTCGCCGCCCAAGTCGTCGCCGCCCAAGTCGTCGCCGCCCAAGTCGTCGACGCCGCCGAGCGCGCACTCGCTCGGACACACGCGCAACCCGTCGCCGATGCCGGTCTCGCTCGCCATGACCGCGCAGGTCCAGGCGCAGATCGAGGCGCAGGCGCAGGCCCAGCTGGACGCCCAGGCCCAGGCCCAGGCCCACGCTCTCGCCCTCGAGTCCGCCGCGCGCGGCGACAAGCCCGGCGCCGCCGCCAGCGACGACGAGCCTGCCGACGACGTCCTCGTCTCCAAAAAGACCCGCAAGAAGCAGCAGCAGCTGCTCAAGCAGCAGCAGAAGGAGGCGTCCAAGGAGGCCAAGGCGCTCAAGAAGAAGACCAAGAAGGCCAAGCAGTACGAAGAGCTCTCGGACACGTCCGTGTCGTCCACCGAGCACTACGTCGACGTCCGCGCCGCGCCCGCACCCAAGAAGCAGCACCGCACCGTGTCGTGTCTCTCGAGCGCGTCCAAGGCGTCCAAGAAGGACCGCAAGGTCTCGTTCCACGAGGACTTCACGCGCTCGCCCGCTGGCTTCGGCATCACCATGAAGAAGGGCCAGAACACGTCGCAGGTGTCGATGGCGTCGCTCGAGGACTACCTCGACGACAGCGACCAGCACATCTACCCGGCCACGTCGTTCGACGGGCTGCGGGCCAAGCGCGACGGCGCAAGCGTCTCGCCGCCGTAGCGTCCGGCCCGGTCCGAACGGCGATCGGCCTGTATTCTTACGCCTAATACATCCCGGCGCTGGCGCCGACGTGCTCTGGCGCGTATGTACATGCGCTAGTAGTCCAGCTCGGGCGTCGAGTTGGACGGCGCGTCCAGGTCGCGGTAGCTGCGCAGGGCGCGCCCGCGCGGGTCGCTGTCGGCGCGCTCGCGCTCGCGGTCCCGGTACCGGTCCTTGTCGTCGCGGCTGTCGCGCCGGTCGCGGTAGTCGCGGCGGAAGTCGCGCCGCGGCGGGCTGCGCGACCGGTAGCTGGCGCGCCGCCCGCGGTCCCAGTCGCGCGGCTGCCGGCCGGCCTTGCCGGCAAACTTGGACTCGCTGGCGTCGTTGAGCCCGTACGCGTACGGGTCCGCCGGGAAGTACCCGATCGGCGGCACCCGGTGCGCGCCGTACGCCTGCGCGACCGCCTGCGGGTACACCAGCGGCAGGCCGGCCACGGTCAGCGCCGGCTGCACGAACGCGTCCGCATCCGCCAGCGGCAGCTGCCCGTCTGTCTTGGGCGGCAGCACCCGGCACGGATCGAGCACGTAGTTGTTCACCAGCCGCGCCTCGTGCACGAGCCGGTCCAGCCAGTCCTTGTGGCGCTTCTCGATGTGCTTGCGCACAAACTCCTCGCCCTTGAACAGCTTGGTGCACGTGCCGACCTTGCACCGGAACTTGCCCTCGTCCTCCTGCTTGACGTGCCCGGCCACCGCGTTCTGCACCGTGTCCTCCACGCGCTGCCCGCCGAGCCGGCCCAGGTTGGCTGCCTCGGGGTGCAGCAGCAGGTTCAGCCGCTCGGACCACGACCTGACCCAGTTCTGCATGCGCGCGTCCGGCTTGGCGCTGTCCGCCCGCGCCGGCCGCCGTAGGTGCCCGGCCACGCACTTCTTCGTCAGCTCGTAGTACGAGTCGCTGCAGCACACGCAGTAGTAGCAGAACGAGAACGCCCGCCGCAGGTACTCGACCGTCAGGTCCAGCTGCTTCCGGGCGACCGCCGCGCTCAGCCGCGTCTCCGTGGTATCCTCGGCGACCATGCCCTCCTCGTCCTGGTCGGCGTCCTCAGCCTCCTCCGAGGCAATTGTCTGTTCGACCGCGCGCGTCGCCAGCGCGCGCGCGCGCTCGCGCACCCGGTCCACGGCGCCGGTCATCGCCGCATCGCCAAACTCGCGCTCGAACTTGAGCGCCACCTCGTACGTGAGCTCGAGGTCCTTCTGTATGCTCTCCGGGCTCGAGAACACGTCGTACAGCAGCTTGCGCCGCGCCGGCTTCTGCATGTTGTGCACCCCGACGTGCATGACGAAGTCGCCCAGCTGCTCGTCGTGAATCTTTTGTGCCTCCAGCCGCTCGACCCCGGCCGCCAGGTCCCCGTCCGCCGCCAAAATCACCCACCCGATCCGGTGGAATTTCTTCATCGGGTTCGGGTCCGACAGCGAGATGAACTCGAACCCGGGAATGTCCCGCGCCAGCGCCTCGAGCTGGGCCCGCGAGATAATCGGCGCAATCGTCTTGATGTGCAGCACCTTTTTCTTGGACGGCGCACCCGTGTTCTGTGTGGCGTCCGCGGCCACGTCGTCGTCGCTGTGGTCCGCCTCCTCCTCCTCCTCCTTGGCCCCGTCCTCCGCCGGCCGCGCGGGCGCCGCCTCCAGCGACTGGCCCGGCACAAAGTCCATCGAGAACTCGTCTAGCGCGCCGTGCTCAAAGTCCGTCCAGAACTCGTGGAACGACTTCTTTTTGTACTCCACAATCGTCGCCCGGTACCGCGCCATCGTCTCCGGATCGTACTTCTCCTTGAACCACTCCTCGTTCATGTGCTGCACTACAAATCCGCGCGCCAGTCGCGCGTACAGGTCCCATTTGTAGTCCTCGTACCGCTCCCGCAGCTCGTCCTTGCTCGCTGGCTGCCCATCCTGGCCCGCGCACCAGTCGCAAAACTGCTGGAACGGCACCTGGAACTGCAGCGTCCGGGGGTCCTGGTACCGCACCCTGGGCTTGCTTTCCCGCGGGAACGAGTCCGCCCGGTGCGACGGCACATAGTAGTCGCCGTCGCGCCCAGCCTTGGGCACGTATCGGTCAATGTGCGAGCGACTCATCGCATATTACTGTTCGTCAGCGCGTCTGCTCTGCCCGCCGTCCGCCGCCGATTGCTGGCCGGCCGCTGGCCGTCTACCACGCCACCCGTGCGGCGCCACTGGCGCTCACAGGCCGTCCGAGCTCGGCCAGAGACCCGCGCCGGTCAAGCCCCATCGTGCCACAAGTCCCGCCCTAGCCGAGACCATGTCTGACAGCAAGCGCGCGCCCGCGCACCGCTCGCAAGACATTTCTGCAGGGCACTCAGATCGCCCACGGCAGGCCCTCGAGCCACTGCCCAGATCGAAAGTCGCTACGCCATTAGCTCCGCCCTGGCGATCCTCGCAGACTCTCCAGAAATGTCCCGCGCAGTCGTCCGACGGCCAGCAGCCCGCAATGATCACCTACCTCGGTCGCAGCGCTTGGCAGAACGGCACACGACGTGCAACGGCGCCTGCAGATACTGTCGCACGCTCGCGCTCGCTAACTCCTGCAGTCTGGCCACGTCTCCGTGTCCGATCACACGTTCGCACGAGAGTGTATCAAGCAAAATAGCAGCGCGGTAGCGACGCGCAGGCCAATTGAGGAGGTCGGACAGGAAATGCGGTAGTGTTTGGTAGCATTGGGCGAACGATGCGGTTGTGGTGCCTGGGCCCCGACGGCGCGAAGGTTATGCAGTTTTGTATAGTAGTCTAATAGTCATCGATCAAGCAGATCGCGGCTAAATACGCGGCAGAACAGCGACAGGAACCCTGACAAGATATTAATCTATATAGTGGTACATTGGGTCGGATATAGGAAGATAGCGGTAACCAAATAGTACAATGAGGCGGTGGGACAGGTAGGAGGCACGCCCGTAGGGGTGCGAACAATTGTAGAAGACCTTGAACTGAACGCGCGGACAGTAACCCGGAGGATATTAGGACGAAAGACGCAAGCACAGTAGAAAATACACAGGTCGTAAGCGGAACGTGAGTGGCACGGAAGAATTGGGGCGGCGGGGCGCAGAGGGGCAGGGGGGCAGCGGACGGCTACGCGCCGTCGGACGCGCCGTCCGCGCCATCCACGCCGGGACCCTGTGTGGGCGACAGGCCAGGTGATGACGAGCCGACGTCAGTGAGCGCGGACTGGGCCGCGGCCGGCGCGGCGTCGGACGGCGTCTCGGAGGCGCCGTCGGCGCCGGCTCCGAGCTGGGCCAGCTTCTCCTTCTCCTCGCGCTCCTTCTCGGCAATTTCGGCCGCGGTCAGGAAACGGCCGCCCTGGCCGCGCGGACGGCGCATGGCGTGTTTGTGGCGTGACTCGTGCAGGTACGGCCGGCGGCCCTTGGAGACCTTGAGCGACTCCTCGAGCTTTGCCCGGGCCAGGCGCCGCTTGAGGATGCGGTGATACTGCTTCGCGTTGACGTACAGCGGCTGGTCATTCTCGTCGGCCTCGCCGGCCTCCTCGTACTGCTCAGCGGGCAGCGGGCTGCCCTGGGCAAGCTCCGCCTCGTCAGCCTCCAGAGGCCGCGCAAGTCCGTTCTGCTGCAGATGGTGAGACTGCAGGTGGTGCATGTCCGTGGCCGGCGAATGGCCTATCCGGTCGTGCAGATGCGGCTGGTGCAGCATCGAGCCCTGCGACGGTATGGGCGGCGAAGGCTGGCCATATGCGGGCGCCCGCAGCGGCGGTGATTGCAGCTGGAGCTGTTGGGCGCCGTTGCCGGCGTGTTGGTGCTGCAGCAGCGACAGTGATGGGCCGTTCAGGTCCGGCAGCGCGGCAGCAGGTAACCCGACGAGCTGCGGCGAGCCAGTCGAGGGCGCGTGGAATGGCAGCGAGGGCGTGCCCCCAAAGTGCCGTTGCTGCTGGTGGGCGTACATCGCGGTCGGAAAACGCGCAATTCACAGCGCACGGCGCGTAGCTCTCACAAGGAAAAGCAGCGGGGCTGATTGCCGGAGCGACGGTGGCAATCGTCTGGTCCTCTAACCGGGCTCCGGACGGGGACCGCTGACGGCAGAGACAGCCACGCTATCGGCTCGTCGACACCGAGCCGGATTCGGTCAACAGTCGACCAGGATGCTTGACGTGATACTCAAGACGCCAAGCTGCGTAGGCACTGGACGTCAGGGTATGTGACCGGTCGGGCAGCTGTTGTCAGGTCTGTCGTCGTCGTCAGAATACCTGCTGGGGTACTTTTCGGCAAAAGAAGCGTCTGGGCTCGAAGGTTAGGAAAAAATTGCGGGCCTAGAAACGCGATGCATAAAGGCGTGAAAATTCTACACATGTGGACCATATGCCACATATTTGACTACTTGTGCGATACCGTGTTTCGTCCGGCCAGGTCCCGGCTGGCCGATGTCGCTGCGGCACTTTAGGCATCTGGATACACGCCACAGGCCGCCGCACGCGTTCTGGGCTCCGCCTCAGTGGGCTGCACCTTCACCCTGGGGTTCCTGTTATGCGTCCGCTGCGTGGGAATTCCGCCTGACCGCGACAGTGTTGAACGCCGTGCCTGTTCCGGCGACCTGTGGCGGTGTTCTTAGGTAGCACACCCCGTTTCAGAGTCTTGCAGTTAGACTACTGCTGCTCTAGAATCAGTTTGACATAGTCTCGTGGCTCATTTGACCTGAGAGCGCCCAAATTGTGGCGCGGCTCTATAAAATACTCAATGGCGCTGTTGCTGCCTGTGGCGTGCACTCAGCCGTTGCAGGTCTCCAGTCTTGGATTCTCCGTCGTGAGCGGCCTGGTCAAGCCTGGCCACGTCTCGGCGTACCATCTATACGCAACAGGTGGCGATGCACTCACATACGTAGCGACCGTCGGAAGGCGAGTTCCACATATACAACGTTGCGGGCCTCGAAGCACTTCCAGCTCATAGTCGTCGGCTAGTCCGCTATATAGTTGTCAGCGTGGCGTTGGTTGTGGAGGCGCAATATGCAGCACGTGGCTGATTGCGGCGGTGCCGTATGCTCACGTAAAACAGGCTGCAGTCATTCAAGTTGCACCATCCTCACCGAGACCGACCCGAGCAGAGCACGCAACTGACGAGAATCGCATGACCACATTAAGCTATATCCTACTCCAGCGTAATACCCCCGCAGCTCAGATTTGGTGTCTGATATTATGTAGCCACCTGGTTACCGCTGGCAACTGCTGGTCGCCACCTCACACATGCACGCTACGCTACGAATAGAGAAATAGAGCGGCACTAGTGTGAAAAAGTTCGCCCGTTCGTGTCAGCTCCCAGCATGTTACAGACAGGAACGGCCGATGTCGTTCGCCATACTCTCAATTTGGCAGTGGGAGACACGAGAGCTGGCATCAACACGTGCAAGGACCGATCTGAGCAGCCCCTCCGCCCTCAGGGTTAGTTCGCGAGAAAGCTGTCTCGGAGTCGCCATGAGATGCTAGAGGCTGATCGCAAAATTCTCCGCGATCGCTTGTGAATTTGTAGCATTGATAATACTCTCAATCGGCAGTAAGTCTAGGCGTCGAGCACAGTATGATCTGAGCCGCACACTGTGCGGCTCCATGCCGCGCGATTGAGCCGCACAAACGTCTATAGCATGCATGCGGCTCAAGATGTCCGAGTCACGTGTTGACCGGTCCGGAAAAACTATTACGTTAAATAGCTGAGTACGCACGGCGCCCACACCTACACGCTCCGGTACTAACCAAAACAGTACCGATGGGCACTATGAGTTTCACTACGGGACCTGCGGCATGACTGGGCTGCTTCAATAGTGCGCCTAGTGCTGGCATGTGCTAATTATGGGTGCACAACCGTTTCTATGTGCCTAAGACCGGTCGGCGCTGAAGTTTTTCCGTTCGGACTACAGCTGTCCATGACCGTCCGTTTTGTTGGGCACCGGCTCATAGTGCACCGAAGACCGTAGCGGGTAACATCTCTAGCCATGCGTGACTTCGCTCGATGTGACACTGTTGAGGCGTAGAGCTGTAGCGCACTCGACCCGCTTCGTAGCTTACTGCCGGTCCTCCGTTGTCCGTCGCCAGCTACTTCGGAACTAATATGCCTCCTGTGTACAGGACCTAGCTATCAGCGGTAAACTACCGGAGAAATACGGCCCGAGGACCCTGGAAAGAAACCGGTGCCGGATCTTACGCCATCGCCAGACGCCGCACTTCGGGCATGGCATGGATTTTGTACTGGAAAAGATTCAAGTTGGTGTCTCTTTACTCTTACATGTTTATTGTGTGCTATGACAGCTTGCGTACCCGATCATGATAACAAACAAAACCAACCAGACAAATGACCTAGTTTATTTTCCCTCGTGCTTCTTGTAGATGTCAAGAACCTTCTGGACCTCGAGTTCCGAACCCAGGAAGATGCCAGATCTGTCGTGGATTTTCGACGGGACCATGTCGAGAATACGCTCGGTTCCAGTAGTAGCCAGTCCACCGGCCTGCTCGATGAGCATGGCCATCGGGAAGCACTCGTAAAGCAGACGGAGCTTGCCGTTCTTGCTCTTCGAGTCAGCCGGGTAGGAGAAGATGCCGCCGTAGAGGATGGTGCGGTGCATGTCGGCAACCATGGATCCAATGTAACGGGCAGAGTACGGCTTGCCTCCCTCCTTAGGGAACTTCAAGCTCTCGAAGTACTCGCGAGTAGGCGCATCCCAGTAGCACATGTTACCCTCGTTGACCGAGTAGATCGAGCGAGACTTCGGGATCTTCATGTTCGGGTGCGTCAAGATGAACTCGCCCAGAGCAGTATCCAGGGTGAATCCATTGACACCGTTGCCAGTGGTCAGGACCAGGTTAGCCGAAGCACCGTACATGGTGTAGCCAGCGGCGACCATCTCCTTGCCCGGGCGCAGAACGTCCTCAACAGTACCAGTCGAGCCGGGTTGCTATGACATCAGTGACTGTCTCAAAAAAAACTACTCCAGGATACTTACCAGCTTGTAGACACCGAAAATCGTGCCAACCGAAACACCAGCGTCCAGGTTGCTCGATCCGTCGATAGGGTCGCACACAACACAGTACTTTCCGTCGCCCTCGAACACAATGATCTCCTCCTGCTCCTCGGACACGAGGACCTTCACCTTGCCAGAAGCCTTCATAGCGTTGATAAAGATCTCGTCTCCAATCACGTCCAGCTTCTTCTGGTCATCGCCGGTGGCGTTGCTGGCGCCAGCAAGTCCAATGAGGTTGACCAGCGTCGCCCGACGGATGTTGTGAGCGATGAACTTGAAAGCAAACTGCAGACTGTTCAACAACAGGGTGAAGTCACCCGTAGCCTGAGTCGCATAGCGACCCTGCTCGGTCAAAATGAACCGAGTAAGCGTGACGATATCAGTCTGGATGTTCTCCAGGCCGTCGATGTCAGCCGCCGTCATTGAGCCGTTAGCACCAGACATTGTATTGGTAGTATGTGGATCGTGAAGTGCTATTTGAGATACAGTGTGGAAAATAGATTAATGGGCAAGTTTATTATTATATACTTCCGGAACGCCGCGACCACTTCACGAGATCATAGTATTATATAATACAATTGCCCGCCTATGGGCCCGCGCGACGTACATGGATCTGGCGATGTAGTCGTACTGTCGAGGCGTGCGGCCAAACCATGCGCACTAGCCGGGTCGATGTTTATCAGAGCTTACCGAAAGTGATGATGCCTCCCTTCCGAAAGAGGTAGCCACCCGCACCCGGCGGATTAACCCCGACCCTACTAGCCAGGACTATGGGAAACTAGCGGGTCTCCATGACGGTAAGCGACCGCGGCGGCGTAGGCGCAGTGAATGCGACCTGTTCACACGTACAATTCCGATGAAAACGCAGCGGGAAGGTGGTGGGAGTGAGAGGAAGCGACACCCGGCCGTCCGGCCGTGCGGGTTACCCCGGCATCGACTGTTGGTATAGCCATCCCAACCAAAAGATGGGGTACTCCTAGGTCAGCTGCAACGGACAGCCGGGTTGCTGTACGGGTCGGCGGCTCATCACGGGTCGAGGCAGGTCACGAGACTCCGGTGCGGGTCGGGTTGCGGATGCATGGACGGCTAGGGTTAGGCTTCGGGTACACTCCGATAGGACCCGCTTTGGGCCCGGTGAGTGCTCGGCGTGCTACAACACTCGCGGCGCAGTGAGGGGCAGTTGCGTATTAGGAACTGGTACGCGACAGCAGCTTTAGAGTAGCCGCGCCACTACCGACGATCACAGCGTGAGCATAGCCACAACATCATGTAGACAATCACTTTGAATTTACGCTGAGTGGACGGTGCTCCGGGCTTTGATGTCCAATGGCAGCTTGCAGTCGGCGAAATGGAAGAACCGAATGAGTCGACGACGGCCAGTCGTTGCAATGCTCTTTACCGATGCGGGTGGACGCTCAGCCGACCTGTGGCTAACTTGGCCTCCGGAGAAATGCCGGCCACAGATGAAATTCCCAATGTCATCGTTCCGATAGTAATAATGTGTGCCTGAGCGTGACATCACATGAACGAGAGGCGCCGACCGCGCCAGACCAAGGCGCCACAAGCTCGCAGGTGGGCTGTAGCCAGGATCAGACCCGCCGGGCGTCCGGTACGTACGCATGGAGTAAAATGCTTCGCTCGGAATAAACCGGCTGTCTCAACACAACTCCGAGAAAGCTACTGCGGCGCACGCGTCAACGTAACCACCGGGTGGAGATGTACCGCAAGCAGAGTGCCGTTCGGCTGTAGTCCCGGTGGGATAGAAATTCCGCCCCCTCCCTCCGCGGCCCGTACAACCGATGGGGGCCGCGCGTGAACCGGCGTTACGCCGGCCGGCACACGATATTATATCCTATTATGGGATTCAAGGAAGAGGGCTGATCGGCTATATTGAATGCCGAGCTCGTCAGATCGGACCGTGCTGGACGGCGACTCAGTGATTTCGTAATTTCGGTCCTGCATAGTAGGATCCTAGTGAACAGCAAAAAGTCCATGGTCGCGAGCTCGAGCATCCGCCATCAGCCGACCCGCCGCTGCGCCTTTCTACAACAACGTCCTGGCCTGGTAATTTTACGACACATGTATACCCATTAGTTCAGTGGCATGTGAGTATGTTCTGGCCCGTTCTACCGAGCATCCCCGCTCGTTTCCATGATTTAAAGCTAGATCGTACCGATTATCCCACTGATTGCAGGCCGGCATATGACGTTTTAAAGACAAGTTGCTGGTGCTTTTGCCGGTCATAGCGCGTAATACTTTTGGGTGTAAATCAAAACGCGTTAAGGACGCGGCTGATTTCTGAATCCCCTGCTCTCGATGTCTGGCCGGATGATGTCTCGATGTTGTAACTGTCTTCGCGACTCTCTGTATGCTCACATCCCGCAAGTAGCGCCAGCTGTGGTCGAGCTCCAACGCCTGGTTCACGCTCCTATGCAACCCACCCTCATAATGTCAAGCAAAACCCTAACCAATGTTAACACACCCAAAACCCTAGAACCACCAGCATAAATTTTTTTAAAAAATATTTTCCTCTTTTTCTTTCCTCATAATATTTACAGCTGTCTTAATAGGCAGCACTACATCGCATAATGAGAAGTATTTAGTAATCGAATACCTTTGGCATACTATGCATTCCACATTTCTGGTGAGTGACGGCCCATGATTACACCACTGGCTTCTACATGATGATCAAAATCGCTTTTTCAAACTAGAGTTTATGATATTCTATGATTTCTAAACGTAATTTGCATGTCAGCCTGATCCTGTTGTCAATGGTGATATTAGTCATGGATGCTTTCAAGTTCATATGCTAATTAACAGATACCCATGACTATGAATTCCTCCTTGACTGTGCAGGTTTTGATAGATAAGGTAAGAAATATATTTTCGACGTTCGCAGGTATCTTTCAATGATGATCATACAAAACTAAGCTGGAAATTACCGGCTGAATCTTTATGTTGAAATCGTTTTGGCACCTTTCTCTGAGTTAGATACCTGTGAACAATGTGTTCCTTGATCATCGCTAACGTATCAGGTAATTCTTACTGCAATGCTGTAGATCCTAGGATGACTTTTTGCACTGGGCACTGATACTTCAATGAAGTAAAAGTGAGTGATATGCATTTAGTGGGCCTAGAAAACCCACGTTACTGAGACTGGATCGAAGTTGCATTCTTGGTCGGACATGTTTTAATAATATGTAGTAGTCCGGTCTATGATCTGGTTGAATGAATTTCATTCGTTCCAATTGCAAACGGTAATGAATTTTTATTATATGAGACTGCACAAGATGATACAATTAAATCAAGACAAGCATATGTCCGAGTTCACAAAGAAGACACCTTTGACGTCTGATGCTTCTGTCTCATTCGTTTTATAAGATGAACAATTTGCTGACACCAGCGTAAGCTCCCATAGATGGTGAAGACTTCAACTTCATGTGAAGGTAAGAACTTCGGCTCTTGCAATTTTTCATGATGATCAATTATCACGACGGTCGACTGCGCCACAAGTTGGCATTGATGATCTGGCCTCTGACA
This sequence comes from Neoaidaea tothii, assembly GCF_038497935.1. Lineage (NCBI taxonomy): Eukaryota > Fungi > Ascomycota > Lipomycetes > Lipomycetales > Lipomycetaceae > Neoaidaea > Neoaidaea tothii. Next base: position 335,935 of record NW_027117995.1, read on the forward strand.
GGGCCCTTTGAACTGAATAAATTTTGCAAGAGTTGCATTCGCATTTTGTCGGAAGCTAACGTATCTTGATAGACGTAGAAATTGAATAAAATATTTACACATTCATCATTTTTTGTTGAGGAGTTTGTTCTGAAGCTTCGCAAATTCCTCTTCTGTAGGCATTGACGAACTGCCAGCTTTGGACTTAGACTTCGTAGTTTTCGATTTCTTGCTGCTGGGATTCCCGGACGAGTACTTCTTCTCCAAATCTTCGAGAAAATTTCCCATTCGCGCAGCTTGCCGCTTTCGAATGAGAGCGCCGAGTTCAGCTTCAGACCCGATCACTTTGTCGACCTTTAATTTCTTTGCCATTTCTTCAGCTTCAGCTGATTCCTTCTGGGCGACCCGGCGTCGTTTAACACGCTCGGCTTTAGCCTCGCCAGTGTATTTCTTGTAAGCTTTGACTTCTCCCGCGTCGATCGCTTCGTCGATAATGCCTCGGAAGCGTTCTTCATCCTCCAAAACATCTGAATGCACCACGTTTTCAAAAATCACGTCCAAGGATCCTCGCGACGTCGCATAAAACTTCAAAATGTCCTCTCGTTCCTGTCCGCTTTCACGATATTCTCGTTTGTCTTCCTCGATTATTTCCTTGGTGATAGCACGTTTATACATCTGATCGAAAAACTCCTTCCAGCTAAAGTCAGACGCACTCTCTTCCAGAGAACCCGTCTCATCGTATAGCCTTCTGCGTTCAGGTTCAGATAGCACGCCATATGCAAATGCGATCTCTTGAAAGCGCGTATGGGCAGCCTCTCTGTTCTCGGGCAAACTCTTGTCCGGATGATGTATCAAGGCGAGTCGACGGTACGCCTTGCGCACGTCTGCTTCAGATGCATCTTTCGTGATTCCAAGACATTCGTATGGATCTATTCCCGTAAACTCGTCGACTTCGTTCACGTCTGCCATTTTGATAGCCGTGTACGCGTCGCGGACTAATTAATCTGCATGTATAGTAGATCACCTGACATGTTGTTCACGTGATGCATATGTGTAATAAGTTGTCAGTTTCAATATTATATGGAGCAATTTCATTGATGATCGGTTCCTGCGTATTTTGCGAGGTGCCACAGTAGGCCTAGCGAAGGTCATGTGCCCTAAATGTCACACAAATTATAAGCAGTATTCCGATCGTCCGCAAATTAGGCCAATTTTCTCGTTCATTTTAGCCGCAGAGAGCATCCAAAAACTTTTTCGCTCAGAAACGTGTGTCATTTCCACGTAAAGTGTCATTCAAAAGTCACATGCTCACTATAGTCTTCCTCATGCTTCTCCCCATTACGGCTTCTTAAGCGGTATTATACACGGCCTGACTACATTGCTTCTTGCTTTTAAAGCGAAGACGACTACCAGCTGGATTCTGAGCAGTGGTCGTTTTTGACGGTGAAGCAGACCGATAATAACAGAGGTCTCTTTTCAACTCCTCGGAGTCGATCGACGGCTCAAATCGAGGCTCTTCGGAACGAGCTGAGGTGAATCCGACGGCGACAGAGGTATGGTCATCGAGTTTTCGATATCCTTTGGCTTCGGATACGCCGGAATTTGCTGTGTTCACATTATTGCACCGCACTTCCGCGCCTACAACAACTAAACTGACGAGCAGACTACCTCCGCGCGGCTTCCATCATGGTTTTACGACTTTCGCTACAGGTATGATCTTAGCCATACAACCGATAGTCCAAGACTGGTGGTCATGTAGCTAGACTACTTGAACCACTGTGATCGGTTGTGCAGGCGCAAGGCTGACAATTTCAGTCGGCATCACGCACGACCGCCCACCGGATACTCGACAACTGCTTCGTTCAAAGCCAGTCTTTGAACATTGCTCGTCGTGGAATATCTTCCATCACACGGACTCCAGCTTTAAGCAAGGGATCGTTTCGAGGTATGGTCAGTGTAGTGGTGATTTTTAACCCTAGACGCCGCTGTCAAGCAAGCGTTTCACAGCCCAACTAGAGCAGGAATTGCCCGGGATGTTGTCCGGGAGGTCTTTATTAAGCGCTATGCATCGTCAACATCGATGAACAGATTGCTGGCTTCGCAAGAACAGTCGGCCAATCTGGATCCTTCTAATGCCAATGTTCAGGCGGAGTTTTACCGCTCCCTGCTTTCGGCAAATTATCCCAACGTCGTGGTCGAGCGATTTGAGACCCCAAACGTTGGCTCCAATGCTGAGTGTGAGCGTCTGTATGTGACTGCGCTGGAACGCCTTGGCGAAGTTGCAAAGGCCGAAACCGTTCGTCAGACGATGCTCCGTGGTGAAGAGCCTCGCTCAGTTATCTGGAACAGCCCGAATCTCGGCCGGGGAACGGGTCTCAAGTCTGATCCTATCCACGTTGTCCTGCAAGAATCAAAGTTCTCGGTGTTCTTTCGCCTTGTCCGTTTTCTTTTGGTCTCATTCTTCACTGTCTACGTCCTTCTGATTTTTGCAACTGTTCTTTCTGATTCGTCGGGTCTCTTAAAAGGGCCTCCCCAGACCCATGAGCACTTTGGAGAGAACCAACCTACGGTTAAGTTCTCTGATGTCCACGGTGCGGACGAAGCTCGTGCGGATCTGGAGGAAATTGTTGATTTTCTGCGTGACCCTTCGAAATTTACTGGTCTTGGTGGTAGACTACCAAAGGGTGTGCTGCTTACTGGACCTCCAGGCACAGGAAAAACTCTTCTTGCTCGTGCTGTTGCTGGAGAAGCGGGTGTTCCCTTCTTTTTCATGAGTGGTTCGGAGTTTGACGAGATGTATGTTGGCGTGGGTGCGAAGCGTGTGCGTGAGCTCTTTGCTGCTGCTCGTGCCAAGGCACCGTCGATTGTGTTCATTGACGAGCTCGACGCTATCGGCGGACGCCGCAACGCTCGCGACCAGGCCTATGTGAAGCAGACTCTGAACCAGCTGCTAGTCGACTTGGATGGATTTTCGCAGGCGCAGGGAGTCATCTTCATCGGTGCCACGAACTTTCCCGAACTTTTGGACAAGGCCTTGACTCGACCTGGCCGTTTCGACAAGATTGTGAACGTCGGTCTCCCCGACGTCCGCGGACGCGCTGCTATTTTACGCCACCACATGAAGAAGGTTGAGGCTGCCCCCACTGTTGACGTCAACATCATCGCTCGTGGTACGCCTGGATTTTCCGGGGCGGATCTGCAAAATCTGGTCAATCAGGCTGCCATCTATGCTTCTCAAAACAACGCAGTGTCGGTCGACAGCAACCACTTCGAGTGGGCCAAGGACAAGATTTTGATGGGCGCTGAGAAAAAATCGATGGTTTTGACGGAGCGCACTCGTCGTTTGACTGCCTATCACGAGGCTGGACATGCTCTTGCTGCTATGTATACACCGGGAGCTACCAGCCTTTACAAGGCCACGATCCTGCCTCGCGGAGGAGCTCTTGGTATCACTTTCCAGCTACCTGAGATGGATAAGTACGACCAGACCAAGAAAGAACTTCTCGCCGAGCTGGATGTGTGCATGGGAGGCAAGGTCGCCGAAGAGTACATTTACGGCGCAGAGAACGTCACCTCGGGTTGTTCCAGCGACCTGCAGAAGGCGCAGAAGGTTGCGCGTAGCATGGTCACTGCGTTTGGCATGTCTGAGGCCGTTGGTCCTGTCGAGATGTCTGGCAGCTGGGACAACTGGTCCGCAGCCTCGAAACAGGTCGCTGACAGCGAAGTACGCAAGCTTCTTGTCGACTCTGAGAAGCGCACTCGTGAGCTTCTCACGGAAAAGAAGAAGGAGCTTGTTTTGCTCGCCGAGGCCCTACTGGAGTACGAGACCCTCGAGAAGACAGAGATGGAGAAGGTCGTGCGCGGCGAGAAGATTGATAAGATGAAGACGGTCACCAACACGATCATCAAGTCACCTCCCAGTCCGCAACGGCTTGTCGGCCCGGGCGTCGTGCCTACGCCCGCGAACTAGAGACCGGTTCTCTTCGTGTCTGGCTGAAGCCCTCTATCTCAACTCAAAAATGAAAAAAAAGCGATAGTAGTGACTGCTCGAAGATGCATATAGACAGCCACTAATGCTCTTGGCTAAAGTCCTCTGCTTCATTTTTTGTCTCCTTGGACATTGTGATGATTTACCGTTTAAGAGCATTTGCTACGTCACAGCGGCATGTTGACTGACTCGATCGTGTGTTCAGTGCTCGGCAGTAATGTCTGGTTCGCACGAGTACTTCGATCAGTTCCCTGTTTTCGAATTTTGTATATGTTTGTAGTACGTCACCCTTGTATTTATCATGAGCTACTATTCTATACATAAATACGATAGGCTATATACCATGACCGACGAAATACGGTTGTCGGACAGATGAGATCAGTGGTAGTAGAGAGTGAAACGCGTGTGTCGATCGCGGCGGTCACCAGCAAAAAAAGCTTAACCGCAAATTGGCGGTGCATCACCACTTGTACTAAAACACGAAAATCAAACACGCAACGAAAACCCCGACCGAGATCAATCAAACATCGACAGTCGCGTCGCTTGAAGGGACAGATCCAGTCAACCTGGATCCACAAGATTGATCACCGGGTCGATTGGAACAGTCTCTATAGCCGCAAGCATTGATCGCAAGGAATCGACTGCGAGGCGTTGTACCTGTTCTGATATCGGGGAGGACGACACGGACCGCAAAGAAAGATCCGAATCACCCTCAAACGGTGGAGGCTAAATCGGATGGCAGACGCTGGGGGAGAGGATTCGCAAGATGCGATTCTCCGCTCGCTGCGATCTCAAGTCGAGACGCTCGAGCATGAAAACCGTCAAAAGCTCGAGCTGATAGAGAAACGAAACAGAGAGCTCACTGGTTTGACCGGAGAGTTCGATGAACTGCAATCTAAATACTCAGAGAGCAGAAAGACTGTTGCTGAACTTGAAAACAAGGTCCAGCAGGCTGATGCCGCAAAGCTCTCTTCGAAGGTAGGTCTTGACCGGGCGCGTGGCCCTCATCGGCAGAAACGGCGGTACAGCAATCTGACATTGCCCTAGTTCCGCGAGCAGAACCTACAACAGGAGCTCGAGCTGTTGAAAGCCAATAATGAATGGCTGGACTCGGAGCTTTCGACAAAGTCCAAAGAGCTGAGCACTCTCCGGCGCGAGAAGTCGTCGCAGATCTCACAGCTACAAACCGAGCTCGACACAGCAATCTCGAATCTGAATGCGTCCGAGAAAACCAAGGAGTCGCTTAGTGACCGCGTGGGCCAGCTTTCGAAAAGCCTTGAGGCCGCTCTCACCCAGGTGAAGGCTCTTAATGACGCCAATACCGAGCTGGAGGACAACTTCCGGACCGAAATGAGTGCGCAGCAGCGTCTATCTGCCCTATGGGAGCGGTCAGCTACCGAAGCCCAAGCCCGTGTGGAGGATCTCGAGGAACAGCTAGGCGCCGAAAAGGACAAGACAGCGCAACACGCGGCCAGCTGGCAGGCGATAGCCGAGAAAGAACGTGACAGGGCCGACGCTGCCGAGTCGCAGCTTGCTATCCTGGAGTCAGAGATAGAAAAGCTGCACGCGGACGCTGAGGAGAACGCCGCTGCAGATGAGCAGTCTGCTGGGGCCGTTGCCGCGGCCGCGGGATCGCCCCTACCGTCTACTCCTGGAACCGCTCGCAGAGGATTTGAAGGATCGCCAGTTGCGATGTTTTCCCCGTCCGCGCATGCCATCTCGCAGATTCAGAAGAGTGGCGTTTCCTTGACTCAACTGTACGCGGACTTTACCAAGGTCAAACATCAGCTTGAGCACGAAAAGCGCCGCAATCGCAGCTTGCAGAAGAACTTCGATGACCTCATCCAGGACCTCGAGACTAGAGCACCAATTATTCAGTCTGAGCGCGAAGAAGCATTGAGAATGAAGAAGGACCTCCTCGATCTTAGCGTGTTGCTTGATTCCACTGAGCAGGACAAGGAGCAATTTGAGAAGAAAGTGTTAGAGCTTTCCTCGACTGTAAAGGACGATGAGCGTGCCATCAAGATTTACCGCCAGCGTACGTATGTGATTTTGGCCTTTCCTAACTTCCTCAGAGGTTCATGATTTGTCCAGACAGGTGCAGCAACTCATCATCGAGGTACAGATTCATTCTTCTGGTAACGGTCCACTCAGCGTCGCGGAGCAAAAGGCGCTGAGACAACTTCTGGCCGACACGGAACACACTGGTGGTGCCAAGTCAGACACGGACGTCCTGATTTCTGATCGTCTGGTCCTGTTCAAAAACTCCATTGAACTGCAACAACAAAATGAAAACCTCCTGCGCGTTACCCGCGAACTGGGAGAGAGGATGGAGCGCGAGGAAGCGGCCACGCGCAAGGCCATGGAGGACCTCGAATCGGCGGCACTCTCTGACGCCCGTGCTAAGATTGAAAAGATTTCTGCGGATTACAGTAGCATCAACACCAAACTGGAGGCTTGCATCCGTGAGCGCGACATGTTTAGAGAGATGCTGGGTGCTCAACAGGCTTCGACGACTCCACAAAAGAGCGCTCCCGGCACTCCCAACGGAGGTCGTGCCTTGGGAGCAAGCACCGAGAGAATGGGCGGGGTTCCAGAGAGCGAGTATGCTGATCTGGTAAGGAAATACGACGAGTCCACCGCGACTTTGAAGGAGCTCCACGCCCAGTTCGAGGCCTACAAGACCGAGACGATGGCAGACTCGCGCACTTTGAGTACTCAGATGTCGAATTTGACGCAAGAGCGCTCTACTCTGCAGGTCCAAATTGCCAAGCTTGAGAGTCAACTTCAGCTGGCCGGTGAACGTCACAAGATTCTTAGCGATAACTACGATCTCACCAAGAAGGAGAGCGACGAGATGAAGGCGCGTAGCTCCGAGCTACAGGAAATGCTGGCCCGACAAGACTATAAAACCCAGCAGGTTGCAAGTGAGGTTGTTGACCTCAAGACCTCACTGGAGAGCATGCGCACCGACAACGCCAACCTGAAGGCGGAGAAATCTCTGTTCAAGTCCGTGCAGAATCGATTGCAGCAGGACAACGATGCTTTGAGCGAGGAGCGTACCCGCCTCAGCAGCATGATCACCTATCTGCAAAACTCGGAGGCTGAGCGCGAGAAGACCAACTCCGAAACTCGTCGCCGCCTTGTCACTCAGGTTGAGAATCTGGAGACAGAGCTTCAGTCAACAAAGAAAAAGCTTGACACCGAGACCGAGGAGCTCAAGCGCGTGTCGATGCTCAAGGAGTATGAGCTCAAGGAGAGCCAAGAAAAACTCAGCAAAGTCACTGCGGAGCTGTCTGGTAATAAGGAGTCTCTCGGAATTGCTCGCACTAAAGAAGAACATCTGCAAGCTCGTGTGGATGAACTTTCGGAGAAGCTCAAGGCTTCTCAGGAGAAGATCGAGGAGTACGTACGCCAGAATGAAGAAGAAGGATTTAGCGTCGAACGCAGTCTTGAGAATGAGATAGAAAAGCTCAAATCAGACTTGGACGCTGCCGTTAATGAGCTCACTGAGGCTCGTGAAGCGGCTACCAACCTTCAAAGCATCGCATCTGCAGCTGAAGAGGCGCTGCAGGCGATGAACATCACCCATGATGACTACAAGGCTGCAATGGACGCGCAGCTCGAGGCTCGAACGAAGGAAGTTGCCGGCTTGCAAGAGAGGTTGCAATTCGTGTCTGACGAGCTCAGCAAGTCACTCGATGACGTTTCGAAGCTGAACGATCGCCAATCCGAGATCAGAGAAGCTGCATCGGAGGAGAAGAAGCGTCTCGAGGCCGAAATCGCCCGGCTCACGGAGGGAGAAGATAAGCATACCGCAATGGTCAAATTTATGCAAGAAAACCTGCGGAAACAGAGCGAGATCGCACTCGAGTCCCAGCAAAGCTACGAACACGAACTAGTGAAGCATGCGGCCTCTCTGCAGGAGCTCCAGAAGATGAAGAGCGCTGGCTCGGAGCTCGAGCAGACCATACATGAGCTTACAAATGAAGCAACGAACGCCCGCAACGCGCTTGACCAAGCCGAGGAAAGCTGGCAGACCCAGCGTGACACATACGAGAGCGAAATCCAGCAGCTCAGGACACGCTGCGACGGACTCATTGAGCAGAACAAGCTGCTCCATACCCAATTCGAGTCTTTCAACCAGCAGTTTGCCCAGGCGCAGCGCGAACGTGTTGCTACCGCTGTGGTTGAGGGGGAGATATCAGCAGAGGGTCTGCTTACCAACGCGCTACCGCAGCCTCCATCGCTTTCAGATCTCGGACTGAGTGAGTCCGTTGATGATCTTCGTGAGATCATCAAATTTTTGCGCCGCGAAAAAGAAATTGCCGATTGCCAGCATGAAATTGCTCTCCAAGAGTCGAAGAGACTAAAGCAGCGGCTTGATCACACAACCTCAACGCTGGACGAAGTCAAACTTCAGCTCGCACAAGAACAACAGCGGGAAGCCAATTCCAGCCAAAACGCTAAAGAGCACGAGGAGCTCATGCAGAAAATGAACGAGCTTAACATCCTTCGGGAGAGCAACATGTCTCTGCGAGAAGAGACTAAAAGGGGCACCGTCAAAATCAAGGAACTCGAAGAGAAGGTTGATTCACTCAACGGCAAAATCATGCCTTACGAGGAGAAGATCTCCACACTCACCGCAGAGATCGAAACCAAAGAAGCGCAGGTCAAGCTCATACAAGAGGACAATGAGAGATGGAAGAATCGTGCTCAGCAAATTCTCCAAAAGTACGAGCGCGTGGATCCTGTCGAACTTCAGAATGCCAAGGATGAGGTTGTAAATCTGAGTGCCCAGGTTGCCACCCTCACCAAGGAGAGGGACGAGGCAGTCGATGCGGTCAAGAAGAGCCAGTCAGAACTGAGCTCTCTTACCGCAGAGCATGAGAAAATCAAGCAGGAGCTTGCAGAGTCCACCGAGAAGCTGACCGCGACAACTGAATCGCTAAATTCGTGGACTACCCGGTTCAACAAGCTCAGGGGCGAGTCGCAGGAGAAGCTTGGAAACAGACGTGCAGAGGTCCATGCTCTGCGAGAAGAAGTCGCTCGACTACAGGCTCAGATCAACGCTCTCAAAGCAACTTTGGAGTCGAAAGAAAAGCAGATCAAGGAAACCCAGACCTCTTCGGCTGGGCTTCAACAGACCATAACACAGCTCGAGGCCGAGCGCGACGGCTTGAAAACAAACCTGATCACGAAGGAGAAGGAATTGGCCGAGGTTCGTACGTCGGCACTTGTGGCCGGAGCGTCCTTGGAGGGTGGGTCTGGATCGGCTGAAGAGATCGAGAGCCGTATCAACGCTGTCCGGGAAGAACTTCAGCAGCAGCACACATCTGCACTCGATGCTGCTATTCAGGAGAAGGTGGCTGAAATGGAAGTCCAGAAGCAAACGGCAGTAAAGAATGCCAGAGAGATGTCGAAGCGCGAGGCTGCTATGAGAAACACATTGCTCGAGCAGAAGGCGGAAAAACTCAACAAAGAGAAAGCGGAATTAGAGCGGCAGCTGAACGAGCTGAAGGGTTCAGCTGCTACACCCACTACGCCAGCTGCTGTTTCGGCCTCGACAGCTCCGGTGAATGTGCCGGCGATAAATTTGCCAAAGGCGCAGACCCCGGCGGTCGCAAAGGCGGCCACAGTGGAATCAGCTAGCCAGCAGAGCACGCCGCAGCAGCCGATGTCTCAGAAAAAACTCAAGCAACTCCGTGCTCAACAGCTTCGTGCTCAAGCTGCTTCGCCCACGCCAGGACAGACTCCGACAAGTGCGCCGGGAACCCCGCAGACTTTGGCGGCATCCGTGCACGCTTCGCCTGCAACAGATCTACAAGCACAAGCACAACCATTTGTGCCTCAACGGATAGGATCCCCGGCAACGATATCGGGCGGTCCCATCACACCAGAGCAGAGCATATCAACTGAACAGACTACAGAGAGTCCAGTGTCTGCTGCAGACAACACGGCAGCTGCAGGTACCGCAGATGCACCGAATGCGGCAGTTACGACCAAGGCCGTCCAGCCCGTAGCAGCGCAGAGCGCTGCACAGGCTGGCCAGGGTCAAAAGGGCCAAAGACAAATTCGCGCCCCGCAGTCCCGAATCGTCCCCCCCGGGACAATTGCCGGCCAGGGCAAGGCCAACCAGGTGGCACAGGGGGCGCAGGCCGCGCCCGGGACAGCAGCTACGACTGCAAGCTTGCAGGCCAGCATCCATGCTCCGACCGCTGGTCCTAGTGCCAAGAGAATGATCCCGAAGCCTTCTAATGCCCAGCAGCGTCTGCAGTCTCAGCTTCCACAACCGCAGCGTCCTGGGCTGAGACAGCCCGCTGCAGGCATAAAAAAGCAGCCTGGAGCCAAGCCGGAGGCTAAAGCAGGTGCTCAAGGCGGAGGAGTTCCGAAGCAGTCCATAGTGGCTGCTGTTACGGGCAATATCGCTGCCACTGCGCCAACTACTACAACGGGGTCGGCTAGTCAAGCGCCGGCATCTGCTTCCGCGTCTCAGCAAAGCGTGGGTCAGGACAATGGCCTAAAACGTGCACGTGAGGACGATGGCTCTGAGCAGGCAGCTGCTCCGGCCGGCGGCTCTGAAGTAGCCCAAACCACAGCATCAGGTGGCGGAGGTGCGCCTGTTGCTTTGAAGAGGAGACGCGAGGAGCCACAATGAGTGCCGCTTTGCTATCTCGTTTGTCTCGGTCTTAAAGTAGAAGCGTCATTTTTTGTTATGCTCGATAAATAAAATGAAAATATTATTCACTAGTATCAATGCGTCTGTCTAAAGAGACCAGAGTAGCTTGTATTCATCTCGGCTATTATCCGCTGGGCTGGCCCTCGGAATGCATGATCTATGACCTCACTGATGGTAGCTTGGCTGAGAAGCCGTCAGAGTATGTGCAGTATAGCTCAATGTCTCAATAATTTTACGATCTCATGAAAATCTCGCGCCAATTCAAGACATTGCAGGCAGTTCGCAAGTCTGGCTGTGTACGGAAGCTCAAATTGCTATAACGTCATGATGACTGCGAAGCTTGTCTGCCGCATATTTGATTACGCTATCACTAGTCCCTGGAGGCACAAACTGGGAGTTATGAGTTTCGGGGCCATCTCGTTCCTAACAAGAGTATGCATTACCCCTTGATGCACTGAGGCCGATAGCGGTACCCTAACCGAAAATTCAACAAGAGAGAAACGCGGCGGCTTCGTATTCAAATCGGAAAGAATGGTTTCGTATTTGAGGTGTTGCCATAACACGTTCGTTTGTTGTTTCAGAGAAAGACAATGTGAGACCAGGACAAAAAATACAGACAGCGACAAGCTGCCATTTGGCAACTGTGCGAATGGTGCGACTGATCCTCAAAGTGTTAAACATCAGCTTCGCGATATACATGTCTACCAGTACTGTGCTCACTCAAGAGGGAAACGGCGCACAACACGCGCTACGATGACGTCTACTCGTATTAGGCTGAGATCTGTCAAGGAGGTCTTACCAGGAAATCTAGGAGAGAATTTCCCAGATGATATCCGCCCGGCATAGGCGGGAGCTGGCCAGCTTCGGAAGAGCCGCAATATCTGGAGTAGACCGGTCTGGTAGCAGCCCTGTGGATCGACGCGATGTTACTTTTGCTGGCAGGGCTGCAAGACGCCACCCGTTATTGGTTAAATATCTCGTAGCGCGGTTACACATTCACCATAAAATTATGGAGTGGTCCCTGGAGCTAGTACATGTACGGACATCTTCGTCATGCCAAGACAGCACTGCACAACAGAGAGTAAGCGAGAATAATTAAGGTACTAGTCTTCACTCACTCTGTCGGTGCTGTGCAGGGAGCGTTCGGTAGTCTCACCAATCCAGTTTGGTCCACGGGGGAAGGCACGGTAAATGGTACCTGAGCTTATAAGTTATATCAGGAACCGCCCCGCCCTCTGTTTCTACAATTGTTTTGGTCTTGTAGACCAAGGAGAGTTTTTTTGAGATTGATTATATGAGCCCGGTTTATACACATAGCAGTATCTTTCCGCAATCACAGTAAGCACGAGGTCTACAGCGTCGTTGATTGGAGTCTTCCGTTTGTTATTAAGTGAAAATGCTGCGAAGTGCAAGACTTCGATTCGCAATCCTTGCGATTGCTCTGTTAACAGCATTTACGGTGCCGGCAAATGCAGCGCACATACGCCGCGATGGAGACTCGGATGAGCTTTCTACAACTCCTACAGCAATAACCGCGGCACCGACAACGATAGCCATGTCGTCAGACGCTGTACTCCTTACGGACTCTGCCTCACCGACAGAGGAGGCCACTACCGCAACTACTACTTTTGCGGCTACCACAACGCAATCTACGGCAGCCACGATATCTTCGACGTCCGTAAGCCCATCCGGAACAGCGACCGCCGTTACGGGCACAACTTCGACGACGTCGTCTGCTGCTTCTGCGGAGTCGACTGAAACAGACTCAGGAGCTTCATCGTCGTCGCTTGATGGTAGTAGTTCATCTTCCAAGAATTCTGGCTCTAGCACCACTGTCGTTGCTGTTGTCGCATCAGTTATTGGCTCGTTGCTCCTTCTGGGGCTCGTCTTCCTTTCCATTTACGTGACCCGTCGCCGACATCGCCGTGAAGAAAAAGTTCGTGAGGCTTATACGTTTTCACAAAGATCAAACTCAGGATTCGGCGAGCCTAAGCCATTCATTCCAGCTGAACCCATAGCGACGACTATGCCAAGGTCAAGTCGATTCTCGCGCAATTCTCTGCGCTCAATATTCACGCCGAGACAACAACAGGCATACACGAACATGGACCATGGCCACGCGCAAGTATACAATCACCCACCTATGCCTAGTAGAGCTCATGCTCCATATATCCCGGGATGGGATGGGAACGTGGACCAGAGACGGCATGCAGTCATCGACGACACTGCTTCTAGTCTTGCGTCGCAAAATATGTCGCAAAACACATATCTGAACGACAAATCGCTACCATCCAGACCGCCGCCGACTCCGACATTTAACAGAGTCCAAAGATAGCGGCCGGTCCGCAAATCTCCATACGATTGATGTCCCCAGCAACAGTCCACTCGTTTAATTTATAGCACGCGTCTCGCAGGCAACTTTGATAATGTCGGCTGTGCATTAACTACCTCGGAGTTGAGGGCTGCACACTGGAAGTACATTTGGCGTGTCAGAGTAGGGATGTATACAAAATAAATTGCATATGGGCAGGTCCCGTCTAAATTGATACGTGGAACGTAATTTATGTGATTAGAGCTTCTATTTCACGCTATTGAAATGATTCGAGTCTACCAATGACCCGAGTCGACAGATCAAGCCATCATACCTTTGATTCTTGTTAGTGCGTGGTTCGTACTTGCTCTGTCGCGTCTTCTCGTGAGTACTTGCTACGCATGTGGGATTTTAACAAGCCGTAGCTCAACAGTTTTGAACCTTCGTGCTTGTCTTGAACAAGACGAGTCACAGCCGTTTGTGGTTTTCCCAAAAACAAAGCCTAACATCACAACGGTATCTCGTTAGCTTTGCAACTGTCCTCGGATGGACATTGGTTGGGCTGCCGGCCCTCACGCCGTTATTTACGCGTTGTGGAACAAGCGAGTGAATGGCATAAAACACAGATGTGTTGCATTTACGCAATACAAACTCAATAGTTTGATTCTTATTACTAGATCGCTCACGTAAACTATCTCCGGCTTACATGGCTCGAGTCTCCGACCATATACACCGTCTCCTACATCTGCATAACCTGGCTAACTGCTACCCGCGCTCGCATAAGGTTCCTCTACCATGCACAGCATGTAAGTGCATTCACTTTGCGCGCTGCGAGTCGTGACTACTATGTCGAAAACCTGCCCCGATCACAAACCTTAAATTAAGTTGCTGCCGTCCGCCGCTGAATAGAGACTTGCGAGACGACGTAGGCGTGAAAAATGGACATGTTCTGAAATCATAGTGAGATGGAATTTGAGAACGAGATTAGAAAGCAAAAGCCGCGCTGCTCCCTGGATCATGGATTCCACGAAGAGGGTTGAAAGCCGTGGAGTCTATCGATTTCATCTACTATGGATATTCCTCGCCAGTTTTGACAGCTCACTTCCGTGATCAATACTGAGCGGGTTTCGAGTCTCGCTTATTAGCAAAACTGCTGCTAGGGCAGCATATTCTCAGGAAGATTCTTATTTATGGCATATGTGTAAACGGATATGACATGATGTGAGCTGATTTGCTTTTACCTTGCCTCTTTTGTAGCTCACAAAGTCTCATATAGTGTCTTCAACTAACTTTGCAGCCTTGCAGAGCCGCACAGCTGGCGGCTTCAATAGGGTTCAGTGAGGGGCTATATTCGGGTCTCAAGTGCGGCGAAATGGTCTGGATGCAGACATGTCTTCCGTGGTATGGGACGCTACGGGATTCCAAAATCGTAGTGTAGTGTTTTGTGAAGGGTATTCGATGTGAAGGGTCGCCGGAGTTGTGGAAGTAGATCAATTGACTCAAAAAAAAGGGCGACAGCTCTGTCGATTGCACGTGTCCATGAAAGTCATCTGTGAAAGACGTGAAAGTTGGCGCGCTCTGCCCCGCATGCTGGCTTTGCGACTCGAGCGGGCGCCACGGTTCTACGTCTACAACGTCTGCAATTTTTTTAAGCGCTAGTAACAAACTCGAGTACCACTAGTGGGTGCCGTGTATCACTAAAATGTCGTCGTACGTCGTGACCCTTTGAATCAAGGTGCACGTTCGAGATGGGAACCAGCAACCCACCCGCTCGATCTGTTCGAAGGATCGGTTGGGGGCCAACTGACTTCTTCCTGAAAGGTGTTCCATCAATCAGCACCACCAGCAAGGTAAAAATCGTCATTTACCATAGCATGCAAAAAGACGTAATACAGGTGGTGAACGACATTCTGGGTAGATTTAGCTTGTAGGCTAATACTACATCACGAGAGCGAGCGAAATAACTGAAGTGCATGTGGGCCGGCGACCAGCCGGAGGACAGCCGGAAGTAAGCGGTGCGAGCTCCAGATCGGTCACATCTGAGCGGGGAATCCTGCCCGGGACAAGGTCGGAGGCACAGAGAGTCATGACAGCGGGGTCTGATAGTTACTACTGCATCGGTATAGGGCGAGGCACAGGCCGCAAGAGTATATTGCTGCGCCGCAGACGGAGCAGGTCCTACTTCGAGAGTTTTGCAGGAGGTGACGACATTGAATGCTTATGCTGTAAAAGCGATGCCGCTGTCGTGAATATTACATAATAATCGTATCACTTGAACTTTACGCCACATCAAGAGTTACGTTCTAGTAGTTTCCGCTGGCCGCCCCGGCAACAAAGCGCTATTTCACCAACATAGTTTTGTATGCGTAATGGCATATCCTCATGATGACAATTTGCACACTAAATCCCCATCTCACTTGACCACGAATATACTAAAAATATCGCTCACACAAGCTTGAAGAAAATTTTCTCTGAGTCGCAGTGGCGTATCTACCGCGAGACAGAGAGCGCGCGGCTGTGGGCGGCTCAAAGGTGGCGGAGCTGGTCAGCGATCTACTTTGTGTTCTCGCGCACAGGGCAAGTGACACGCCCCCTGGTATCCTAAGCTCCGGCATACAGATCGCACGCGGGTTGCATTCCCATAGTTACTCTGAGCCTATCGCCTGTCCATGTACCTGCAGCCGAATGCGTGTGCTACAATGTTTTTCACGTAGCTGGACCACGTTCTGAAGGGAACCTCTTGCGAGCGCACCGCTGACATTGTGCCAGCGTGTCGGTGAGCAGGCGGATATTTACAGGCGGCGTATTGGCTGTACATGCACAACGATGAGGAAGAAAGAATACCGATTCGGCTATTCGCGGTCACGAAGTTTAGCAGATTAAGGTTTGTGATCGTGTCTAGCCGGAAAAGGTATTGCTGCTGCTCTTGCTGCGCCGCTCCGTGCTCCGAGCGTTTTCAGTATGGAACATTCGAATGGCGCGGTATACGCTGGGCCACTAGCGCTGATACTATTTTGAGTCACTTTTGTAGTTGGGACAACGACACGCGCCACAGCCCACCGCTTTGGGTTCACCGGCAAGTGCTCATGTGTCCGGGATCAGTAGTTGCCCATTGAGCTTTGGAGTATATAAGTAGGCCAGGTCTCCCTGACAAAGAACATCGTTGCTTCATATCATTGACATATAACAGACATCTTTGTCTCTGCATCCGCCTCTTTCTCATTCTCAAATCGCTTTATTAAGCCACACATCCGCAATGGACTCGTCAAGAATACATGAAGTCATGGACTCTCTTTACATCCCGAAGGGCCCTGCCCAGGCTAACAACCGCGCTCCGAAGTCGCACCCGACGTTGATTATGCAGGATTATCAGACTGATACCTGCCACCGCCAGGAATGCGGTTGCGTCGGAGACTCCTGCTACCTGGATAAGGTCTGGTGGGTTGGCAAGGAGAAGACGTTTGAAGTCGACAAGTGCAAGGAGCTGAAGGCTATGCATGACGCTTTCGAGGAATCGTCAGCTAGCCGTATTCTGTAAGCGGTTCGCTTCAATGCATATAGCGACCCTCATCTAGAGTACATTGGTCGTTATGGTTTCGGGTTTGATTGGGTTTGCTTTTGTATCGGAATTTTTATGGGTCTTGGATCTTAAGTAATTAATGACGACGACTTTTTCAAGGTCGCCGGTGATCTATGTGGACCTCAAGTGTTCAAATAATATAATTTTTACCAAAGTTACTTTGGCTGTGCCTATTGTGTTATCTTCGAGGTTCAAAGCTCTGACCTTCCTTTTGGCTCGATGTGCTTGCTTCATGAAGTACGTGCACGCTAATATTGGAGGTACTAATGTAAGGCGGTTGGGATCAATCTGTCCTATGTAATTTTGAGATTAAATCTGGCAGATCAGGGTAACAGAAGCATGACTCTTCGTGATAGCACGATCTTATTTCGTAATGTTATGGTTGTGGCATCAACAGTTAGCCTATGGCACATTCAGCTATAATTCTCCTCCTGTGGCGCAATATGCAGCATTTGTTGGTTTCCGTATGGGTGTCCGATCAGTTGGACTCAGGTTGTGATCTGGTGGCAGCTCTGGGCAAATAAAAAATTCGGTATTTCTAACCGCGGTGACTGAACCGCTGATTTGGTTGCAGTGGCTGGCTAATTATGCGCCCCTACGATCATGTCTTTATCAGAGTTTAAAAACTTGTCTCGAAATTATTTCGTGGTCTGTGTGCCGGTTGCAGTGTGATATCTTGCCTAATCGCGTTGGCCATTTAAGATGTAGTGAAGGTGACCCTGCAGATGAGGCAAACGATCGAATGATTATCGGTACAACCAACCAGCCCCTTCACATTTTTGTGCAGGCAAGATGACCTCTTCTTGATCTTTTGCAAACGATTCGGCCTCGCTATTGCTGCTTATCAATATGGACCTGAAAGCCGTGCAACTCAAGTGATGATTTAGCGATCCAATTCTCACGCTTGTCAACGAAGGCAGCACAATGGCGCTTGTCAACGAAGGCAGCACAATGGCAACAAATATATACATATATATATTCGAAGCGCTGGTTTCCTCGCTATTTAATCATGCAGTGAGCAGATGATATAAGTACAGAAAAGTAATATGTACATGTCCATACCTTCATAAAGCAAAGTATGAGTTCTAAAGATTCCATACGATGTATCGTGAGTACAGAGCTATGTAATAAATTAGTCAGTATGGGTGCAAATAAATCGACCCCTGAAATTGTAGCAATATGAAATATGTATTACCCTATCCCTTGTTAGCGTTACAGTATGCTCTGCTCTGGCGTGGGGTGCGAGTTCTCATGCACTTTTTGACCCCCAATTTTAAGCGTATACTTAGCTAGCAACTCGACTCTTACTAACCCATAATGGTCAGAAAATTCCGACAGCCAAGTCATGCGGCTTACCTCTCGTGTGGTGGGTTTAGGCCCCAGTTTGACCCCGCCGAGCAGTTACCCTGCTGGGTCGGAAGTGACCACCCCGCACTCCGCGGAAGAGGTCTTCCTCCGTAACACCCTTGCAAATCCTTAAACACCGGACTGTTCCTAGCAGTTGAAATCGAAAAAAACCGCAGTCTCCACAGCATATTTGTGGTTCCGGTCTTCACTATAACTGTGGAAGTCCTCGATATCGTTGTTAATGGCCTGCGGTTAGAAGCCGCGCCGGCGAATACATGATGTCGAGATTTGTGTGCGACTTTGAGGGCTGCAGCAAGGGCTACACACGGCTTGAGCATTTGACTCGGCATAAGCTCAACCGTAAGTACTTTATACCGATCACGCATGCTCTAACCAATCAGATAATCCTGTAGCAAAGAAGTACGTCTGTCCAACTTGTTCGAAGACATTTGTTAGAGGAGACCTATTGAGAAGACATGTACCCTCCCATAACTCGCGTGGTAGAGCACGGAAGCGCAAAATTGCGACGAATCCAACATCGCGTATAGATGAAAGCGCTCAACAAGAATCCGTGCAACATACTGTCGTTGAACCTACAACCACAATTACTGTACCCGACGAACGAAACGCGATGCTTACGCAGAGAGCCACGACGACTTCTAGAAATGTTCAATATGGGGAGAGTATGGAATTTATTTCAAAATATCCCACTGAGGCTCAATCCAATGTGTCCTTAGAATCATTACTGAACTGGATACCACCTTACCCCGCGAAAACGCCCCAAGCAAGCTCTCAGAGTCAGAGTGGAGAGTCTCCTATCGCTACCGAAAACAGAACGCTCTCTGAGACTTCTGTAAGGATAGGCTCGGAGCCCATGTCATCACCAGGGGCATCTGTTCAGCCCACAACGGAGGTCCCTCTGACACCCTCAGCAGCAATTCGATCTCCTCCGCCTATTAGTCACGAAGCAGCAAGTCCTCGAATCTCGTCAAGCTTCAAAGATCCTGAACCCGAAAACCCTCCTGACTCATCGACATCGTTGTCGACTTATCCTGAGCCAGTTATGATACCTTCTGCGATGATGCCTTCGACGCCTGTCTTATCGACAATGCCGATTTTCGGCGAGCGGGCAGTGTACGATTTTTCGAGCTTCCCGTTCGACGACAAGTTCACCAATTGGTTGCTCGACGAAAATTCTGCAAGCGAAAATGGTTCTAATGACATTTTCGTGGGCAGCTCTGTCGCACTGAGAAACATGTATGACGATTTTTTACAGGACGGTCCCACAAAAATGGTCTCCGTTCCATCCCCTCCGCGGTCGGGTGAAGTAGTCTCTCCAGAGGCTGTCGAGCGGGTCATCAAGTTATTCCAAGGCTGTATACCTAGTATCGCGCAACATCCGTTGATGAATTGTCAAACACTATCGAGATGGATGCATCTCTACTGGAAGAATTTCCACCCGCAGTACCCAATTCTTCATAAGTCTACCGCTGATGCGGACCTGCTCCCCACTCATCTTCTTGTGGCTATATTTTCACTCGGAACACGATATGACTCGGATACGAACTCTGTGCAGCTTGCTATACAACTGCACTTACACCTACGAAACTTGGTCTACAGCGTAAGGTAGCCTATGTGTGCTGTCTAACTATTTTAGTGCCCGGAATTTGTTCCTCCTGCGAAATTGTGGGTATTTCAGACTTTACTATTAAGTGAAATGTTCGAAAAAGTAGTCGGCAACAGGCACACCCATGAAATGTCTCATATCTTTCATGGAACGCTCATTACTCTCATGCGCAGAGGAAGTTCACTTGTTAATCCTGAGCTCACCGAGACGCAAAATGATAACATAGTGTCAAACGCTGTGGATCTGCAATGGAGACGCTGGATCACAACAGAGGGCACTGCACGCACTGCATTCTTCGCTTTCGTGCTCGACATACAACACGCCGAGTTATTCGGACATACGCCTTCTTTATACGCCCATGAACTGTATCTCGACCTGCCGTGTGATGATGGCTTTTGGAATGCCGAGGATGCCGATACCTGGTCACAGCTCATGAAACTTTCGTATAAAAAGATGCCTAGCTTTTTCTCCAGTCTTAAGCTGATAATGTCCCATGGCTGGAACAAGCTACGCCTCAATCCGTTTGGTCGGTATATAGTACTACACGGCCTACTTTCGATCTCATGGAACATGAGGCAGAAAGGCATCATTACCATGAAAATGGGAACTACTACACCATCGCACTCAGCAGCTAGTACGTCGATAGCCGGTCTACGGTCGAAAGCAGATAGTGATGAGGTGACCAGTTGGAGCCATTCTGTGTACAAAGCTTTTGAGACATGGAAACTGGCTTTCGATTTAAGTGAGGCTGAGAATCCCTCCACAAGCGGGATTCCTTTCATTTTAGCGTCATCTTCACTACATAGACTTGGCATTATTCGACTGTATACAGATGTGCTACAGTTGCATGCATATGCAGGGGTTCCAAGTGTGCTGGGCAGACCGATCAGACCGGCTGACTACGAGCAAGTGCAACAGTCTATCAAATCATGGACCAAGACGGTCGGAAGTGCTATCTCGGTATGGCATGCCTCTCGACTGGTTTCTGGCGCTTTTTTGGGACAGTACTCTGCCGATTCCGATGTCGTTTTACATCGACCTTGGTGCCTCTATGTCGGATGTCTAGTCCTCTGGGCCTATGGATATGCTACAACCGGCCAAAGTACCAGATTCAGTGAGTTCTCGAAGCGCCCTGATGACGGCTCCAAAATATGGAATCCTAAGGATGATATGGAACGCTATCTGGAGTCGCTTCTTGCCGTAAGCGATCCGATAGATATTCCCAAGCTAGAGTCCAAGAACTGCACGATCGGACTCATGACATATGCTGGCGATATCTTCAAGACTTGTCGCTGGACACTACTTGGAGAGGAGGCTGCATATCATTGCTATCGTCTCGCGACAGCAGTTCCTGTGCGTTTGGCCTAGGTGTATGATTACTCGGCGTTAGGTGTCATTAATAATTGGTAGTTGTCTTTGACGATATTTAAAATGAAATTGTAAAACTGTTAGTTGAGCCTACTGACGTGAACTTTTAGTCCACCCCTCGTCGTGCGAATGTCTATTTCCCGTAAGTGGTCTCCCCCACGTACTTCCCCGCAAATTTATTAAACCTTAACCTCATGAGCTATCCGCGCGGGATATTTGTTTTAACCGAAAATGGAAGCAAAGTGATCAGAAGTAAACTTCATCCCACCGTCATGTGGGGGATGAAGGCCATCCCGCACAAAAGGCTACAGGTCAATTCATCATGTTTGAGATTGATCATATGAATGCCTCGTAAATGTTAACGCCAGTAAGCTAGACTCGTGGGGATTCCCAGTCAGATGGTCGGAGCTGTACCCCCACAAGATTCCAAAAGCCTGGTAACTTCTTTTTGGTGCGGGAGGACCACGAAATGCTCGCGGAGATCCGAAGTGTCGGCCCTATTATGTGGAACTGCCGAAGTTACCTTAAAAATTAGGGACATGGTTTGGCAAGCATATTTAAACCCTTTCTTGCCCCGCGTGTTATTGTATCTCCAATAGACCACCGTAATTTATAGGCACAAAATGACTGGATCAACTGCTGTCCCCCTGCCCACGGGCATCTACGTGCCGTCGCCGACGTTCTTCGTCTCGAAGACGGCCTCCACCTACTCAACCTTCAACCCTCCCCTCGACCTTGAGACTCAGCTTCAGCACACTCTGCACCTGGCGAAATGCGGCATTCACGGTGTTGTTCTGCTCGGATCCACGGGAGAGGCTGTGCATGTGACTCGTGACGAACGCAAGGTCCTTCTTGCTTATGTCCGTAAAGGACTGGACGAGGCTGGATACCAGGCCTTCAAGATTGTTGTCGGCACCGGCACCAACTCGACTGTGGAGACTGTCGATCAGCTGAAGGACGCCAGCGAGGTTGGAGCAGAGTATGGTCTTGTGTTGGCCCCGTCCTACTTCGCGTCTGCGGTTACGCAGAGAGGTCTCATTGAGTGGTACTACGAGGTTGCTAGCCAGTCGCCGATCCCTGTCTTGGTTTACTATTACCCTGGTGTCTCTAATAACATCTACATCGCCCCGAAGACCTTCGAGGCCCTCTCGGCCCATCCTAACATCGTTGGCACCAAACTGTCGCACGGCAACATCTCCCACCATGCCCTGCTGGCGCTCAATCCCAAGATTGAAGCCAACGGTTTCACCGTCTTCTCCGGCCTGGGACAACAACTGCTTCCCATCATCACCGTCAATTGCAAGGGTGCAATCGACGCACTGGCGGGTATCTTTCCCAAATCTGTCGTTCACCTTTACAACCTTGCCATGGCCGGGAAGTACGAGGAGGCGAAGCGTATTCAGTACATTGTGTCTGGTGCTGAGGAGGTGGTGGCTGACCTTGGATGTGTCGGTGTGAAGGAGGGCGTCGCCCGCATTTTGGGCTTTGGAGACAAGGATGGCTGCCGTTTGCCTTTGGCTGGTGGCATCGAGGGTGGAGACGCCACTTGGGAGTCCAAATACGCCGATGCATTTGCTGAAGTCCGTAAGCTTGAGGCTTCGCTGTAATGAGATAGTAGTCAATACATTACAGCTAGGAGATATATGATCGTGTAGAGCATATGTGAATGTAGAACTAGCGAGTCGATCGATGTATGGGCTTGTATTGTATTCCCAAGTTTGAAGTGGTGGAAGGCTATTTGTAGTGATTGTTCCAACCGTCTACCTCAAGAGTTTTTGTGCAACTAATTTATTAAATGCTATAAACAGCTCCACACAGTACTAACAGTATCCAGATTGAGGCTCCATGCTATTGCTGCTTGGCCTTAAGGCGCTCTACAGCCATCTCCCTGGAAACTCTCCCCACTTTCTCCTCGCCAGCCTCCCCAAAAATGTCATAGCCCCAACGGATAGGGAAATTCATCCGCAGGTTCTTCTCAAGGGCATTGATTTCTGTCATCACCTCGTCGGGTAAGATCATGTCCTGGAAGTTCGAGACGATGCGAGAGGGAGTCACGCTTTTCGGCAAAACAACTGTACCTCTTTGAACAGACCAGCTGATGAGGACCTGGGCCGGCGTTATATTGAGTCTCGTCGCTATGTCAACTATCACCGGATCATCAACAACTCGGGGGATGTTGTAGACATTGTTGCCAAGAGGGCTATAGCCTGTGACTACTATGTCATTGTCCTTGCAAAACTGAATAAGCTTGGGCTGCTGGAGGTACGGATGAGCTTCGATTTGATTGACCGCGGGCTTGATGGTTGCAACAGCCAAGACCTCTTGCAGCTTCTCAATGGTGAAGTTGGAAACTCCTATGGAGCGAACTTTTCCGGAGGTCACCAGCTTCTCCATTGCTTTCCAAGTTTCTGACACAGGTGTATCGTCCAAAAGGTACATCTCTGTCACGGGGTCAGTCGGAAACAAGCCATCGCAAGGGACGAACGACACAGGCCAATGAATCAAATACAAGTCAAGATAGTCCATCTGGAGTTCTCGGAGAGTTTTCTCACATGCTTTCTCAACCTCCTCGGGACGGTGTCCCGTATTCCACAGCTTTGATGTAACAAAAATCTCCGAACGAGGTACTCCAGATGCAAGTATTCCACGTCCAACCTCTTCTTCATTTTCGTACGCAGCTGCCCCATCGATGTGTCGATATCCTGCTTTGATAGCAGCCTCGACGGCATTTTGAACTTCCAGAGGCTTTGATTGCTTCAGTTAGCACTGCTCATAGCTCAGTAACGAACCCAGGTTCCGAGACCGATGGCAGGGATTTGATATCCAGACGAGAGAGTAAAAGCTCTTCCAAGAGACATTGCGGTGTATCCTATGAGATTGTTTTTTTACCAGAGGACTCACGGTAGCTTTAAATATACTGTGCCAGTAGCCCCGGCATCTGATATTCAGGGCAGCTAGTGTGTTTGAATTACTTTTCCGGCCGATCATTATTCAGTTATCCATGGTATCCGAATACCCTCGTTCGGAGAATGAGAAAATCCAGCGACAGCCGGAGCCTGTACCCCGCATCCCAAATAAAAGCGATCTTTGCTGACCCGCCACCGGAAAACCAAGAAATTTTTCGTTTTGCCAAGACTAAAAGTCCCAACGGAAAAGCTTACCCCACATTTTTACGAACTGGTCGGTACCTGATGAACTCCCAACGGAAGTAGGGCTACTGCAGTACATTTGGTGCTTACAACTGCCGGCAAATTGACCAGATACCATCCCACGGAAAATCCGGCTACATGAGGGAAATAAGCAACTTGTCTGGCACGCATGGTCTGCCGGGAACCTAATTGAGTACACCCGAAGGGCCACTATGGGCTCTGGTCCCTGCCGTGCCTCCTCAATTGGCAGACTGGAGTTAGACGCTGCCTGTAAGCTCCCGTGTTTATCTCATAGCATCCTGCGGTCTCGGAAAAAAACGTCAGTATGTATCCGACAAAGTATAAAGTATCGAGAGATTCCACTCAGCAATACAATCAGCTTATACAACCGATTTCCGCAGCCGAGGAGGAGTTACCATGTCTGCCGTGTTACTCTCATCAGCATATTCTGATAATTCAGTGGCGGTGGAAACTATGAAGAGATCGCCGTTGTCAGTGCAAAGCACCGAAGAGCTCTACACTGTCGATGATCTGATTCGTGCACGTGCGCGGTCTATGCCTGATACCGTCTTGATCTGCTACCCTGAGAAGGAAACTAGTCTTCTTGACTTTGTAAGCTACAGTGCTAGGGATCTGGATACCTTTGCAGATGAAGCCGCTCGCTCTTACCTCGAAATGGATATCAAAACCTTGGTAAGCGCACTAGAGACTTATTTCTAACATCAGATCAAGGATGATCTTGTCGCAACACCAACTTTAGCTATTCTGGCGCCATCCGACATGAGTTACATTGCTTCTTTACTAGGCCTTGTTCGCCTTGGGTACTCGTTGCTATTGCTCTCCAATAGACTGTCCGCCTTTGCTGTTGAAGCTCTGCTTAAAACCACCAACGCTCAGGCGCTCGTCACTACCCCACAATTTTCTGCCATCACCAAAGAGGTAAAGCAGATGATGCCCTCCTTATGTGTACTTCCTGTTCTTTCGAAGGCCCAGTATTGTCCAGAGAAGAAAAGCCAGCGCCTTTCCTTGCCTCCTAGCAATGCCTCCGATTCCGACAAAACTGTTTTCATAATTCATTCTTCAGGTTCCACAGGTCTTCCCAAACCCATTTACCAAAGCCACGGAGCTGCGCTTTATAATTACTCGTCCTCCTTTGGCTTAAAGGCTTTTATTACTCTTCCTCTGTACCACAATCATGGCATTTCTTCTTTTTTTCGAGCAATCTACTCGGGTAAACAGCTTTCATTCTTCAATGTGCGTCTACCGCTGACTGGCCAAAGTCTCATCGACGTAATGGAAACCGTGAAGCCCGAGATATTCTACGGTGTGCCGTATGCTCTGAAGCTCCTTGGCGAATCTGAGCGCGGGATCGATTGTCTCCGCTTGTGCAATATAGTCTTATTCGGCGGTAGTTCTTGTCCCGACGATTTGGGAAACCGTCTTGTCGATGCAGGCGTGTATCTGATTGGGCACTACGGATCTACTGAAGTTGGCCAGCTGATGACGTCTTATCGCGAGCAGGAGGACAAGAACTGGAACTATCTGCGTGTTAGCGAAAGCGTGAAGCCTTTCCTTCTCATGGATGAAACATCTCCAGGGTCGAACATATTTGAATGTGTTGTTCTCGATGGCTATAAGTCGAAGGTGACATCTAACTCGGATTTCCCCCCAAACAGCTTCCGCACGAAGGATTTGTTTAAGAAGCACCCACTCATAGCCGATGCCTGGAAGTACCTCGGAAGAGTTGACGATCGTGTGACATTGAGCAATGGTGAAAAGGTTCTTCCGATTCCTATTGAACACCGTATTCGCGAGTCGCCTTTCGTCAAAGAGTGTGTTGTGGCTGGTATCGGTAAACCAGCTCCAATCCTTCTAATAATTCCAAACGAGCCAGTCATGTCTGAATTTGAAAACGACTATCTTGACAAGGTCTGGCCGAATATTGAAAGTGCCAATGGCAGAGCAGAGACATTCTCACAGATATCCCGTGACCTCATTAAGTTGCTACCATCAGATGTCGAGTATCCTCGCACTGATAAAGGCACGGTTATTCGCGCTGCTTTTTACAAGACCTTCGAAAAGGAAATTGACGAGACATTTGAGAGGCTAGAGGAAGCCACAGAGGGGGGGCTCAAATTGGACCAAGCTGGCCTTGAAAGATTTCTGTTCGAGCTGTTCGAGAAGGAGCTCGGCGTACCTCTTGCTGACAAGTACTCTGACTTTTACACATCTGGAGTAGATTCCTTGCAAGCAATCAGAGCAGGAGCTGTTATACGCCGGACCTTGTATCTTGGAGGTCATGGTGCAAAGATGAGCCAGAATGTGGTGTTTGAGTACTCAACCATCGAACGCCTTGCACAGTACTTACTATCGCTTAGAGCAGATATGACGTCAGAGAGCAGACCTAGCGATGACTTGAGTGCTATGCAGGAGCTGTTCGAGAAGTACTCAAAGTTTAGCCCCCGCATTATGGGTAACCTCACCACCTCGGGAGAATGTGTCTTGTTGACAGGGTCTACAGGATCACTGGGTGCTCATATATTGGCACAACTTGTGGCAGATGGTAATGTGACGCAGGTAGTCTGCTTGGTCCGCGCTATGTCTCCGACACAGGCTAAGGAGAGAGTGCTTCTAAGTCTCCGCGAGCGACACCTGAACATTCCAAGCGACCAGATGTCGAAAGTGAATGTCTTCTGTAGCGACTTCTCAAGAGAAGATCTCGGTCTTCCTCAAGACTTTCTCGCTGAGCTTCAACAGAAACTGACATGTGTGATTCATAGTGCCTGGGCAGTTAATTTCAACATTGGGGTCCGCAGCTTCGAGCAATATCATATCAAAGGCACGTACAATCTGATCTCCTTATGTCTTGGTGTCCACACAGTGTCTCCGGCTCGGTTTTACTTCTGTTCATCTGTATCGACTGCCTCAGGTACCCCGCTGCCGGCTACGATAGCAGAGACGCCGGTAGCTAATTTCGAGCATGCACAATCCATGGGTTATGCGCAGTCTAAACTGGTGACCGAACACATTGTGGTTGCGGCCGCCCGGGACACAGGCATCACTGCTAGAGTTTTGAGAATTGGCCAGATCGTTGGCGACAGTACCAATGGAATCTGGAATGACACTGAGGCTATTCCATTGATGATCCGGAGTGCTATTACCATGGGGGCACTTCCCAGGCTGGACGAGACACCATCCTGGATCCCAGTCGACTACGTTGCTCGTGCTGTTCTTGAACTATCGGGAATCGCGGGAAATATTCCGAAAGACGATACGGATACAGTTTACCATGTAATGAATCCGTACGTATTCAGTTGGACGGAAGACCTGCTTCCCAGCCTTAAACGTGCCGGACTCACATTCGATGTCGTCTCCCAGCGTGATTGGATACACAAATTGCGGGTCGGCGAGCAAAATCCCTTAAAGAATCCCACAATCAAACTGCTGAATTTCTTTGCGTCTAAGTACGATAACGACAGCCTGGGCCGAAGTGGCCTCATTTTTGACACTAGCAAAACCAGACTCCACAGCTTGGCTGTGAATAAAGCACCCCAAATGATTGTCAGTGGGCTGATCGACAAATATGTGGCACAATGGCTAACCAAGTGGTGAACGTACATTTCGGCTATAATATAAGCTGTGCAACACACGTCGTTTCATTTGAGTCAAAACTTCAGTTTTAATCCGGAGATAGTTGAGTTGCAGTAAAGTGACTAGTGTTCCGAGCGGATTGCTATACCCCGCAATGAAATAAAGTTTAATATAAAAAAAGTAACCCACCCCAGCATGTCTCTCCCGCGGGATATCGGTTACACATATCCCACGTATAACCCCCCACATCCAAAAGAGGAATCGTTTGTTAGCGACCCAGGGTCAGCTGCGAACCAAAGAGAAAAAAACTCGATGCATTAAATTAGGATACTAGTTAGTCGGAAACGGGTGAGGGGTATATAAGTCGAGATTGCTCGCAGGCATCCAAAGCCTTGTCTTCACTCAAACTGGTCTCATTGATTGCTCCGGTGGTCGACTTCTGTCGAAAATTTAACAGTGTACACAATGCCCAAGATCACCGACATCGAGTACTTCAGAGTACCTCCTCGGTGGCTTTATGTAAAGATCACGGCCGATGACGGGAGCTCCGGTTGGGGAGAGGCTTCACTAGAAGGTCACTCTGAGGCCGTGGAAGGTGCCCTGGAGGAATTCAAGCAAAGATTCATCGGCGAGGAAGCCAAGTGAGTATCTAGGTCCATGTTGATCCTAACGGCACAGTGGTATCGAACACATCTGGCAGAGCGTTTGGAGAATGGGCTTTTACAGAGGTGGTCCGGTCTTCCAGTCAGCACTTTCGGGTATCGACATCGCTCTGTGGGATATGAAAGGTTTGTGACAGACAAATTCATCTGCTAATATACAGCTCGGCGGTTAGGCGTCCCGATCTACGAGCTCTTAGGGGGAAAGGTTCGGAATAAGATCAAGGTCTATGCTTGGATTGGAGGAGACCGTCCGGACTCTGTCAAGGCACAGGCTGAGGCACGCAAGGCACAGGGCTTCACCGCGGTTAAGATGAACGCTACTGCTGACATCGGCTGGCTGGACACACCCAGCTCTCTGGACTCTGCAGCCGAAAGACTGGCTATGGTCAAATCTGTTGGAATGGATGCTGGAGTTGATTTCCATGGGCGTATACACAAGCCAATGGCCAAACAGCTCGCCAAGCTTTTGGAGCCTCATAGACCAATGTTCATAGAGGAGCCGCTGCTTTCGGAGCACCCGGAGGGTATCGAAGAGCTCTCAAAACTCACCAGTATCCCGATTGCTCTTGGAGAACGCCTGTACTCTCGCTGGGATGTCAAAAAATTTCTATCGACCCATGGTGCTTGCATTGATATTCTACAACCAGACATCGCTCATGTCGGAGGTATTTCTGAGACTCACAAAATCGCAACCATGTGCGAGGCGTATGATGTTGCAATCGCCCCTCATTGTCCGTTGGGATCTATTGCACTCGCTGCGAACTTTCAAATCGCTGCTTGCACTCCTAATCATGTCATCCAAGAAATGTCTCTGGGTATTCACTACAACACAGAATCTGGTGACGAGGACATTGGAACATATGTCCATAATCCTGACGTATTCGACGTCCAGGACGGTTACGTCTCTGTTCCCAGCGGTCCAGGGCTTGGGATCGAGATCAACGAGGCTCTAGTTCGCAAGTTGAGCAACGGAGCTAAGGCTTGGCGGTCAGGTGGTTTTGTTGGACCGGACGGATCTCTGCGGGAATGGTAATTCAATAAAGTACACTTTTATATACACCTGACATTTCGTATCGTAATGAAGCACTCATCTTGTCATCTTAACATGTTACTCGCCATACGTGCTTCCAATGTAGTCCATCACAAGATTGTCAAATTTATCCCAACTCATGAGCTCAGCGAAACTTGACAGGGAAGGTTCTGCATCATTCGTCGCCGCTTTAACATCGACTGAATTTTCCAGAGTTTTTAGGTTGTCGTCCATTCTGACAACACTTGTGTCATTGCTTTGATGCATTTCGTGCAGATAGCTCTGCTGCATCTGACTTTGTATCTGGCCAGAGTGCATTGCTATTTGCTGACGGCGGGACTCTTGTTCTTGTCTTGTATTCTCGGCCTGTATAGAGTTTAAGTCTTCTCCTATTTTTTCACTCAAGATGTCTGGTTGTGCTCGCCTGTAGACTATACGCTCATTAGCTTCTGTGCGGAATTCTTCGAGAACGACTTCGTATCGTTGGGCCAAGGAATTACCCATGCCCGCAAGTGCAATCTGGCGCTGACACCGCTCCGCAGCCTCAAAGTACTTTGCCCA
Organism: Neoaidaea tothii; assembly: GCF_038497935.1. NCBI lineage: Eukaryota > Fungi > Ascomycota > Lipomycetes > Lipomycetales > Lipomycetaceae > Neoaidaea > Neoaidaea tothii. The sequence goes on from NW_027117995.1 coordinate 365,807, forward strand.
TACTTCGGGTCGGTCCGTTCTTCTTCGTATCGTATAAACGTAGAGGACAACAACGGCACAAAAAGCAGCATATTGAGTAAACCAAAGGGACGGATATATTTGATTAGAGTCGTTCAGATCATCAACAATGTCAACAGATAGCATTGCAGCATGTAAACATTCTTTGATAGCTTCTTCTGCGATTTGATCAGTCTTAGACGGCCGAGCGTCAACTTCCATTGGCGAATTAACTGTGAGCCGCGCGAAATCGTTCAGCAAGAAGGGCCGGTTTGCAAGAATAACAGCATGAGAATATGCCAGCGTGAGCATTCGGCTCTGCCGCTGTAAGAGAGGGATCAACAACGACGGTTGAACACGACCAGGATCCAGAAAAGCTGGCAGTCCAGATCTCCATTCTTTGAGATGAGACGTATGCTTTTGTGATAGGATTGCAGTTTCTGACTTCTTGAGTGGTTTGATACCATACAAATCATGAAGAATGCCTGAAACCAAGCGAACTAGTTGAATGTGTAAGACAGGCCCTAACATTACACAATTGATACTTTTCGTATTAGAAACCCGCATTTCGTGTGCTGAAAGGTCGCTATCATTAACAAGAAGAGGCAGCTCCTGATCTATCTCATCATCGTGAAAAATGCTGGGTCTTCCTAGCACCGCCGATAAGTACTTGTCGAGACTATAAGCGGACCAAAAAACGCGCTTGCGGGTTTCCTGCTCAATGTAGTCAAAGGTCGATTGTGAGTTCACCGTTTGCTGTCGGCGGTGTAGTCCGAGAGCATAAATCAGATGCGCCACTGTTCCAAACAGGTTTCGACAATGGTTCATTCGTGAGCAGGCTACTAAATAGAAACATTGGCATAGTCTGGCTTGTACGGAAGCGAGACGCGGACGCCCTGTTGCTAATCGTAGCTGTCTATCTGCTGCATGAAAGTAGAGAACAGAATTATCACGATAGTCTTGCCGCTTATAGAACATAGGAAATTTTTTCGCGTGCGCAAAAAGCATTATAACAATAGCATTCTGTTCACGCGCTACTTCCTCTAAATCGTGTTCATCAAAGTTCTCGTAAAAAGCGTCGAGCCATTTCTCTGCCGTTGGCTGATGCAAGAAACGATATGTCGGCATTGCATAAGCAAAATAGAAGTCGAAATACGCCTTAGCTTCGCTCTTGGGAGGCAAGAAAAAAAAACTGGAATCACTGTTGGGCAGCTCTGGGTCACCAAAAGTCAAGATTGACGACGAGGGATTTGAGAGGCTTATATCGTTGAGGCGTCTCCTCACACGGCTTAAGAAGGATATTCCTGATGAGGATCCTACGTATTGCCCTTCCCTATCTGTTTGCACTGGTTCAGGCGTTGATCGGGATGACTTAGACTGGCGCATCTCCGAGTCGTCAACGATATTCTCTTGTTCTCGATATGCTGTGACTAGATTAGCTTGAGCTCCAGAAGTCGCGTTGACCGCTGGTGACAGCTTCATAGATAGTAATGATTTTGCAGTATCTTCGGATCCTTCCGATGTTGATGTCCGTTCAATTCGAGTATTTGTGACAGAGTTAGAAGAGATACCGAACCTACAATGGTCGGCCATAGCTGACGGAGCTTGACAAGAAAGGTCTGAGTTTCCTGAAAATCCAGAATTATTGAGTTCTTGTCCTTTGACTGGCCCCGCATCGCGCAGGCGTGGAGAGTACGACCTGCCGAGTGAAATGGTCGGTGTCACATCTCTCACTGTACACGGTAAGGGCGAAATGTCTTGTCGAGGCTCTGGTTGTGGCTCCCCCGACCATTCCGGCGACGGCGGCCTGCCGCGGTGATACTCGGCCTTGAACTCACAGATCAATTGGAGCTTCACACAACGGACGCACGGTCGGGTCCCTGAACACCTAGTTTTTTTTTTCTTGCAGTGGTCGCAAGCTCGAGAAACTCTCTGTCGTTCAGCAGGGGCTCTTCGATTTTTACGCGGCTTGAAGTCGGGAGTGTGCGATGACCTCCCGGACACATGTGTGCTCTTGTCTCCATGCCTATCTGCGGGCGGCCTGTCAATAAAATCCAAGCCGCGCTCCGGGGTTGAAATTGCAGAGGAATTTAGATTCTCAGCTAGATCGTTATGCAAGACGGCCTGTGTTGAACATAGAGGCAACCCTGCCAGTGTAGATGTCCTCGGAAACATCTAGATGGCTATTTGCTAAGCGGCATAAGACCGCGTCCTTAGTCCTCTTCTATCCCGCTGGTGCTATGTAAAACAAAGTGGTTGACATTAAGACGAAGAAAGCCCGTCTTGAGCGGCCGGATCGATTTTCCAATGCAAAGTGAACTTTTTGTTAAGTGAAAGCGGCACGTAATCCAGTCAGTCAAAGTCTATGGACCTTCCGTGTCGGGTGCTAAATTTTCACTCTCGACCCCAGTCTGATGTCCGTAGACGAAAAGGTTCAATATGGGCTAGTGTGCAGTTCGAGGAAAATCGGTCGGTATGCCTAGTAGTGAGTCTCGGGACTACACATACTATGATGCCCCTAACTTGCTACCTAAGCAACGATTAGAGATTCGTCCGCCTATATCGGATCTCGGAATTAAGCCACTGATCAGCTGAGTAGAATATCACAAATAACACTAAGGTGGACTGGCTATTTTTCCGTTCGTCTCTTGAAAGTTATAAAAACGAAAAAAGCGATTTGTGAATGACAGCGAAAGTGGCGCGTGCAAGTGGGGAGACACTCGGAGAAACCGGGGAGAAGACTCGGAAAAGTCTTCGTAGAGGCGGAAAACTCCCAGCTTTATAGTCTAGTACTTACATCACTCCATATCGGAAAAGCTATTCGACCGCTCGTGGCGCAGCCAGGCAGTGCACGTGGCTGCGCACAATTTCGCGAATTATCGAAAAAACTACATCTGTTCTACAAACGTAGCTGCATGAACGAACGACCTGACGTTCCTAAAATCAATCTCTTGAAAGTATCTTTATTGGTAATCACTACATATAATTACTGTGCTAAACCCTCAGCGATCGCAGCAATGCCCATAGCACCAGGGTCTGGCACGCGATCATAGCCGCTCTCTGATACGTAGACAGCACGGCCTAGACTGGCACGCATACCCTGTGTCGAGTCACATCCGGCTTTAGCCGCCGTAGCCGCCTTGCTCAAAGAGTTGGTTTCAGCGAGGGTGCGCACGAACGGGTCTAAAGCATCTATCAGGGTACGGTCACCGACGCGTGCAGGTGTGGCCTTTAGTAACTTCTCGAGAGCCCCCAGGCCGGCCTTGCTCCATCCAGCAGTATCCAACGGTGTGTCAGAACCGTCATGAACTTCCGCGCAAGAAGCTGCCAGCGCGTTGAGATAGATGCCAAAAATAGCGCCAGAAGTGCCATCCATGTTGTCCTCAACAGTGTCTGCGAGTTCAATAACAGCATTAACTGACTTAGGGACCTCTCCCTTGATGTACCCAAGAACAGCTTCCGCAGCACGTTTGAGGGTATATCCACAATCGCCGTCACCAACAATGGTGTCGTACTTGGTTATCAAACCCTCTGCAGCAATAACTCTGTCACAGGCATTTGAGAGCATACTCTTGAAAGCAGACACGTCAATCAGTGTACCAGAAGCTGGAGCAATCTCTGTTTTCGTAGTGGCCTCGATAATGACACGTTCGGCTGAATCAACAGAAGCTGTCTTACAAATTGGAGTCCATCCAGAGGCGCCCACAGATGAATCCAACATAGGTAGAACACACTTCGTGGTTTTGAGAAGAGTAAGAGAAAATCCTGGTCCATCGAGGGAGGTCATGTAAGTGCCAGTAGCAACACGATCAGGATATCTAATATCGGTACGTGCTGAAAGCTGCTTAAGAGTCTCGGCACTGATTGCTCCGAGCTCGAGGGGCGAAAGACCGCCTAGATTGTTCACCATGAGCACGACACTCTCGGCGTCTGAGAAGTCAACGTAGGCACGGTCCTTGTCATTCTGGTCAAGAAGCTGGTCCAGAAGACTAGTAACAAGTGATGGAAGAGGGGGGATGGGTGACAGCCGCTGGCAACCAGCTTCGTTGTGGATTCCGAGACCAACTTCGACCTCTGACTCCCCAAGAATGTTCTCCTTTTCTATGGCACGGCCAGGAATGTGAACATGGTTTAAGGAGACTCCAACCGTAACAAGATTGTCTGCAACATCCTGAGCGGCCTTCACGACATCTGCCAATGAACTGGCAGGGTCAGCCGCAACAGCGCCTGCAACCTTGTGGACCAATGTAGTACCAGCTAGACCACGGCGACCAACTTTTCCTGACTTCTTACGGCCAACCGCAACGTCATCACCAACAACAACCACCGCCGTGGGACGACCCTGTGCCCGAGCCTTTTCAGCGGCCAGCGAGAAGTGAAAAATATCTCCGGTATAATTTTTGATGATCAAAAGAGTTCCCTTCGATCCCCCAACATGGTGGATTCCTGCAGTGATCTGAGGAACTGACGGAGATGCAAAAATCCAGCCAGAGACAGCAGCCGTTAGCATTCCAGCGCCAACAAACCCGGCGTGAGCAGGCTCGTGGCCGGCGCCGCCTCCAGACACAACAGACACATTCTTATTGCCATCATGTTGTGTGTATGCAACTACCTTGTCGGACTTGTAGTACTTCAGTGTCGGATTAGATAAAGTGAGATAGTCCAGACAGTCGACGACCAATTGGTCAATGTCGGTAGCAAAATGTTTGGTAGACATGACTACAGGCTGTTGTGCAGATGAAAACTGTTGTAAGTAATGGCCTTAAAATCTCTTTGGGTGTGTAAGAGCTATACAGAAGTTGTCCCACGATCGCTCGGTACAAAGAGAAAAAGACTGCCAACGAAATCACGACAGCTTTTGGAGGGTGCGGGGGTAATTTCCCGTTTTAAATGTAATATATTAGCTTAGCTCCAGTATAAGGTGCAGTGAATCTCCGCGCCTCGGACCGCGGTCGTGCGGGATGTTAGCCATTCACGTGCCGTCTCATCCAAAATCTCGTCCGCTTGATATACGTCATCCCGCCTGATTGACCGACCGTAACCCCTTTTGGATTTACACATGGATCCGTCAGTCCCGCGCGGGATGATTCCGAAGAACTCGCAACGGATCCGCAATATATTTATTCCGTGCCAGGCGCATATTCCTATGTATGGTAATATAACCCAGGTGGGTCATCTAAGGCATTGTAATCTCGTAGTTTCCACCACAGTAGTACCTTTCGGGCTTCAATGTCCTAGACCATAGCTGTAGCAATGCATATCGATTTCTTCCTTTGAATAGTCCTACCAGTATGTTTTAAAATGTAAGATTCAGTCCAGTTCCCTGCATTCGGCGTATTATCGGCCCAGGTTGTATCGGAAATGGAGTTTAAATACTTTGTCGAACTATTATAGCACATTGACGAAAGGGGAAATAGTCAATATAGACAGGAAGTCACGATATATAGAGGTGACTACCCCGCATAAATGCTTAAGCCGCATGTAGTGCGGCGCCCCACACTCAGGGGTACTGATTGTTCTCTGTCCCGACTTATTGGTCCAGGCGCATATCCGTGATATTTTCCGGACACGTATAAGCCATGAACGATGTAGGCTATGATGTATTGGCGGAAATGCATCTTCTTGCACTCGGATCAACCATGGGATCCCCGCACCAGCAGTCCCCGCTTCTTCTACAATCTTTTGACATGGACATAAGCGATTTGCCGGGGTGTGACCTCATTTTTTAGTATTCCGGAGGAAAACGCACATTCTCCATGTACCATACGGCTCAAGATGCCCTTCGGCATATTGGAATTGCGGAGACAATGAGGATATGTATCAGCATCTTCCAACTTAGAACCGTGCCACGCATATCTGTGTTTTTGTAATATATAACAGCTGCTCTCACACCAACGTCCTCTAAAATCAGAATCACAGTACATTGTGCGAAAGAACTTTGCGAGGATAAACTATGGCTGCTACATATGCGACTGATGAGAAAGCCGGAGAGTACAAGGAAAATTTTGAAGAACTCGAATACGTGCGAACTGGAGCTCATGTTGACTATGCTGGAGTATCAGAAAAGACAGATCCTGTCGAAATTCGGCTGGTTCGCAAGTTGGATATGATTATTCTACCAATGCTCTGGTTATTATTGTTCTGCAATTATATGGATCGTAATGCAGTGACAAACGCAAAGCTTGGAAGTCTCACAGCGGACCTAAAGCTGAAAGGATCCGAATATAATACATCTATCTCCATTCTGTTCGTGGGCTATATTCTCGGCCAAATTCCGTCGAACATGGCACTTACTCGCGTGCGCCCAAGCATTTACATCGCATCATTCTCCATGATTTGGTCGACTGTCTCAGCTTTAACAGCGCTGGTACACGATTATACAGGTCTTGTATTGTGCCGATTTTTTCTTGGAGTGGTCGAGGCTCCTTTTTACCCAGGAGCACTCTACATTCTAGCCATGTTTTATACGAAAAAGGAGCTTGCGCTGCGTGTAGCTGTCTTCTATACGGGCAACATTGCAGCAAACGCGTTTTGCGGACTGATCGCAGCAGCAGTATTTGCTACTTTGGAGGGCTCATGTGGACTTGCTGGTTGGCGTTGGCTCTTTATTATCACAGGTGCCGCATCGTTCGGGTGTGGTATCATTGCCTTGTTCGTGCTTCCAAACACACCCAAAACTACCTGGTGGTTGAGCGAGTCAGAGCGTGAGTTGGCGTGGAGTCGGATAAAACGAGATACCACAGAAGATTCAGGCGATGCCAGCTTGCTCCATGGCCTTCAGGAGTCATTGTGCGATTACCACACATGGCTATTCGGACTGCTTATCAATGTACACGTTTCGGGTGATTCTTTTAAAAACTTCTTCCCGACGGTAATCGAGACCCTCAAATTCAACCGCACCATCACTTTGGTTTTGACTTGTCCTCCTTACGTCATATCTTGCTTCTTCTCCTCTCTGCTCTGCTGGTCATCTGGGCGCAAGAACGAGCGCACCTGGCACATCACAGTTGCTACTGCAGTAGTAATCGGGGGTTTCATTCTCTGCGCAGCTACCACATCTATCGCTCCTCGTTATGTCGGTATGGTTATATTCGTGTCCTTCTCTTCAGGAGTGAATGATATCATCCTTAGCTGGGCTGCTTCTACTATGGCACAAACACCGGAAAAGAAGGCAATTTCGCTTTCAGTGATCAACACCATTGCACAGATCGGTAATATTTATACCCCTTACTTATGGCCCTCTAGTAGTGCTCCAAGGTACACGCTGGGAATGTCTGCTTGTGCAGGGTATTCCATCATAGTGATCGCGACTACGTGGCTAATCAGACACTCGCTTATGCGAGAGAACAAGAAAATTCGCCAGACAGCACCTGAAACTGTCGTACTCTTTGCTTATTAAAGTTTGAGCATGGCGTGGCCAACTGTCAAGAGATAATTGAAAATTTAACAGCTTGGACTAGCTGGGGCTCATCGGCCGTAGTCGGCGATGAGATGGCCAACAAGGTTTCGGTAATATTAAACCTTGTCGTAGAAACGACACTTCAAAGTCTGCTAAACATTAACCAATGAAATATAGACGTATTTAATGAATAGTATCTTCTATAATCCGTAATTTTAAGGTATGCCTTCAGTATTACTCACAGGAGCGACTGGATTTGTTGGCTCGCATGTCTTGAAGAGCCTTTTAACAACAACAAGTCTGGAAGTTGTGTTCTCGACGCATACACAGTCTCAGATCGACTGGATCCTCTATAAATACAAGACGCCGAGGCTGAAAGGCATTATAGTTGAGGAAATCACAGCAGAAGGAGCATTCGACGAAGCTGTTCGAGGCATAAAGTACACATTTCACATCGCCTCTCCCTTCCATTACAGATTTGACCAAGCTTCAGAAATTCTAGATCCTGCAATCAAGGGCACTCTTTCAATCATCAAATCGGCAAAATATCATGCCAATAATAGTTTGGAGAAATTCGTAATAACGTCCTCGATGGCTGCTATTATGAACTTTGCAAAGGGCGCGCCACCTTCAGCAGCAGCTGACATATACGATGAACGCACGTACAACCAAGCAACTTATGAAGAAGCCATGGAACCCGGTGCTAGTAAATTGGCCATATATTGCGCATCGAAAGTTCTTGCATAGCATGCTGCTACTTCATTCCTAAATAATGAAGCTGCATCTGGAAACCCTGCTAATTTTACTCTTGCTATTCTCTGTCCGCCGCTTATTCTCGGACCGGTTATACATGATTCGTCAAATGGCCTCAACGAATCAATAGTTTGGATATCGTCGATTATCGATGGAACCTATAAGGGAATAGTCAGGTCACCTCGCAATGTTCCCTACTTTGTCGACGTGCGAGACCTAGCAAGAATGCATCTCAAGGTTGCTTTCGAACCACGGACACCCTCAGACCCACAGTTCGAGAGATACGTTGCTTCTTGTGGCCGCTTCTCTGCTCACACGGCTGCTGCAATTATTCGACGACTACCTTTTTTAGAAGAGTCTACGAAGGCCAATATACCTGATTGGCCTGATGACCGCGTCGAACGACCCGGTAGTACGTTCACATTGGTGAACACCAAAATTCTGGACATCCTGCTAAGAAGCGGCTCTCCAGATATGTTCCGACTAGACGAGACTGTCGCTGATACAGTCAAATCAATATACTTTGACATTGGTTTGTGACGTTCTTCTATGATATCAAACGTTTAGTTCAAAAACAATAACTTTTGTAAACAGATGCAAATATATTACATTAAATTAAGTTGTCCATAAACGCGCGGTGCCATCTGCACCAGCACTAAAAAGCCACGCTTCTCTTGGATGCCAGCATATCGACAGAACGCCAAGAGACTGTACGACCGAATGCCCCTTCAGAACCTTCAAGGGTACTAACAGTGGATTCATCATCATATCGTCATAAACAGTCCCGTGGAAAACGTTCACGGTGCCATCATCAGAAGCAGAACAGAATAATGGCAGGCGATTATGAAATCGAACATCACGTAGAGCCTTGGCGTGATACCGCAGGGTACGATAAGGCTTAGCAGAGAGGTCTAAATCGTGCCAGGTAAGACGTTTGTCGTAGGATCCAGTGATCACGTTATCTCCCTGTGGATGAATATCAAACGATGAAAGCCAGCGGACGCCAGGTTGCAGTGTCTTAAAAAGCGTTTGAGTGGATAGATCGTAGATCCGGATATAACGTTGCGTCGCCACATAAAGCATGGGCTTAAATGGATGGAATTGAGCTCGCTGTATGAGTCCTTTAGACTTCCGAAAAGGCGACTGCGAATTATGCTTTGAGAGCTGATGAACAAGCACGGCCATGTTTTGACCCTCAGGCGAGACTGTCGTGAAATAGTCGCCTCGTCGGTGCCAAGAAATCTGTTTGATCGTCTTCCGACATTCGAGCACAAGCTCGACTCCCAGCTTATCGATAGTTTTGTCAGGACGCATCCATTTTGCTGGCGGCTCCTTGTTCACTGGCTCGTCGTCCGAAGGTTTTTGGGTGTTGTCTGCGGCATATCCCCATCCGGCTGCAAGGAGCTCCCGACCAGCAGCTTCAATCGTATCATCGAACACATCGGGCGGCACCAGCATGTATGCCCTCTCGGCGACGGCCACTGCTAGCACACCAGTATCTTTGACAGGGCCCCATTGGACTGCTTGGACAGGTTCCTCAGAAGAAAGCTTAATACTCCATATTTCCCGGCCGGTGAGAGGTTCCCAAAGGCGAACCGTACCGTCGTCACCGCCTGTTGCCAGCCAATTTCCACTAGGGTCAACAGAAACTGAGCGAACTCTGCCTTCATGACCTTTGAAAACGGTGGAGCATTTCACAGGGAAAGGGCGTAAATCCTTGGGAGAAGGGAGTTTTGGCAAAAGTGACTCCGGGTCGATGTTAAGCTTATTCTTCTTCACACGGGGTGCAAGGTAAAGATCTAGACACCGCTCAAATCTCTCACGGATAAAACCATCGTAGCCAGGCACTGTCCGCAAAGAGCTGAATTTTTTTGCAAGGTAGTTTTTGGGCCGATCCATGGGATCAGTCTTTGCAAATTTTTCCTTCTCTTCTTCGGTCGGCAAATACTCTGCGGGTGGATTGTAGCTTTCGTCATGCGTTGGTTTGGCCATCTTGGGGGCGGGAATATGCATGACATGCGGAGTTTGCTCGTCAAGGTTGTCTGCCCAGAGGTCATAATACTCCGGCTCTTCGTCTTCGGGTTTCACCTTCGGCTTATTCGGAACAATTCGGCCCTCACGTATGGCTCGGACTATTTTCATCACGCGCTTGGCTTCATGCTTTGACGGAACGAATCGGCGCTTCGGTTCAGGCGCGGCAGACAATGGCATCGTCTCGGTTTTCGAAGTAAACCATTCAATAGTGTCTTCGTATGGGTTAACATCGCCCGCGTTTTCACCCAGCTGAATTTTCTTGATGAGCTCAAGTTCGCCCTTTGTGAGCTTCAGATCGGAACCTGTCTCCTTGTCTAGAAGTCCGGTCCATCCTTCAGGAACCTCAATGGTATCAAGTAGCGAGTCAAGGGCCGAAGTAGTGGCTGGTCTCATTATGCGCTTTCCATTGATATCGTAACCGATGTGTGGGTACTCGTCATAAGCAGACAGCGGTATATCGCCGATCGTGTTGGTAGCTTCAAAATCGGAATCGTCCGAGGAGTAATGAGGGTCGATCTCTGGATAGAGAGCTCTGATTTTGCCATCTGCTCCCACTGTAGTACCACTTGACTTCATGCTACTATACGATGTCAAAGACTCATCGTCGCTAAAAAGATCTTCAACATCATCTTCCTCGTCTTCGTCCTCTTCACCAACATCGATTTCGGATTCTTCTGAACTTTCAGACTTCTCGAGTGAATCCTCATAGTCCCGCCCGGACTCTTCTTTCTGAGCGCCACCATTAGCAACCGCAGAAGCTACTTCCGTCGGCTGTTCTGGAGAGAGATCAATCTCTTCGTCCGGCATCTTAGAAATCGGGTCCTCATCTTCGGTTTCATATTCGCTCTCTTCTCCAGCACTTAAAGTAGAATCCAGCAGACCATTGAACTCTTCCTCTTCTTCTTCCGGCGACCTCTCTTTCGTTTTGCGTTTCACCATTTTACGCTCCCGTTCCTTTATTTAAAGATCAACAGTGAAAATTTTTAGCAGAATTATTAAAAAAAAAAATTGGGAATAAAAACATGGGACGCATAATCCCTGATTATATTTTGTAATTATGCCATATAACTACAAGGATATCCAGATGTAGCCTCACGTATTGAGGCCACTCACAATCAGGAGTCAACCAGGCTCTATACTCCTTAAGATTTCGCGGATATATGTCAACAGCCATCAACTAAAGAGTTGTAGCTACGATGGACTACGTTTCCAAAGCTATCACTTTCCTTGGTTTTCTTGCCGTTCTTCACGGGGGCTACTCGATGTATGAATTTTCCCACTATCTCAAACAAATGACAGTCGCTGGAGGAGTTGTCCCTGCCGATGTGAGTAACGGAGATACCATCGCTGATATAAAGATCGTCATAGAAACACTCGTCGGGACCGCATTGGTATCTATCGGCCTGGTCTTTGGAGTTGGCAGTCTCAAGGAAATCTCTTTTTCACGATACACGAAGGAATGTGAACTTGACGACAAAAAGTAGGTACCAATTATAATTCATGCTGATCGTCAGTCCCTTCGCATTCTTGGAAACACGTCCTGGATTTATCGATATATCTGCTCTTCGCTCTCAGCATAAATAAAATTTAAAGACTCTCATCGAAAAGGTACTTGTCTATCGTATCCAATTTTTTACTCTATCAGATCGCTTTTTTGCTCATTGCATCAAAAAGCTCATAGAAATCGCTACAGCAGTAATCCCAGTCCCCAGGATTTAACACATAGTTGGGATCTTCGTTTGGTCGGACTATGTATGCTGTTTGCATACCATAGCTGGACGCGGCTACGAGATCGTAACTATGCGCAGCGACCATAACTATTTCGTTCGGCTGTAAACCCAGAAGATTTGCAGCGCCAAGGTATACTTCGGCGGACGGCTTATAAGCTCGAAAGACGTCGGCTCCAAAAATGACGTCCCATGGCAAACTGGCATATTTTGCCATATCCACAAGTAGCCTGACATTTCCGTTGGAGAGAGTTCCAATAATGAAGTGCTTTTTCAGATCATGTAGTGCTCCTTCGTCCCCCCATCCTGACAAGAAGTGCCAGACAAACGCAATCTTGTCGCGCTTCGCTGCATCCCAAACCTCGTCGAGTTTGTACTTAGTCACGACTTTGTCGAGCATTCGTCTATGGCCGACATCAATAGTCACAAACTCATCTTTCGAGAGTGACTGAGACGTCTCGCGTGTGTAAGCATAATATTCATTTCGCCAGTCGGCGACGAACTGTGGCCAGTCAACCGGGTGAGGGGTTATCTCATTCTCGAGCTGCTTTATCGTTGAATTTCTCCAGTCTACTACTGTCCCAAACGTATCAAACAGTAGAGCCTTTACAGTCGCTGGATTAGACATTGTATTGTGCCTGCAACTCTTTACAACCGAGAACTATTTACCTACATATCGCAGGTAAAGCGGGACGTTTAAATAGTTACCGGAACATCTCGGAGTCTCTGATCGTTCGGTGGAAGGGATCACGGACTGTCGGGTAGTTTTCTACGTTTGCTGATATAAGCAAGCCAATTTGAAGACTAATAAATAAGCAAGCCAAAATGAAGACTATTGATTTATTCCGCCAGCGAAAATATATTGGCCTTACAAAGTGACAAAATGATCATCGAAACGCCACATCCCCCCACCATACACACTTCAAACTTCAACGGGCCGGCCACCAACAATGTTTGACAATCGACGGATACGCCGGCGGACAGAGCTACGTTTTCTCATCTCTGATAGTTCTATTTGAGATTCACTCTCGTGCTGTTGACGTTTCCCGGCAATATTACTGAATTCAGAGCCTGGCCAATTCTGAGTAGGCATGACATTGCGAGGGTCCAACCTGCGTAGCTCATCTTCCTCTTCATACTGTAGTCCATCAAACACTCCTGGGACGCAATATCCTGGAGGTATTGAAGCAAATCCATCCAAAGGTACCTTTCGCGAAAGAGCGTCAACGATATTACCAGGCGGTGTTGCTTGTAGTGCCTGAGCGTTAGATCGTTTCACCGCTGCTATCGGCGACGTCTTCGAGGACGTATTCCTGTGAGCAAGAGTAGCATCGAACGGGCCCTCATGATGATATGGTGATCCGAGCATCATCGTCGGTCCATCCAGAGCATCGATAAGATCAATAGATCTTGATTGCGTCTTCTTTGTCAAGCGCGACTTTTGAGTGTCTGAGGTAGACGGGTGTTCTGGAGAAGAAGGTGAGCTTAGCGATCCCGAATCATCAGAAGTTAAAGATCCTGTCGAGTCGGGCGAACTAGATCTTATGGAAGAATTTGAGTTGGCCCGCACCATACTGCGATACTCGGCTAGAGTAATGGGGCGCCCCATCCTGGCGGTAGTCGTTGAATTGAAATATTTGAAGCGATCATCTTGGGTGCGAGCCAAGTATGGGTCAATGCGTAGATCGGGTCTATTCGAGCTCTTCGAAGTCGCAACTATTGTTTCACAATTTTTGAAACCCATTTTTCACGCTTTATTTGTATTGTAGTTTGTCGTTAAACCACACACAATGGCTGATTAAAATGTGACGCAGATCCTTCAGCAACAAAAGGCAAGGAGAGGTGGGAAATATCAGTCTGTTTATAAAATACAGTTGATTTGCGGGGAAGAAGATTGTTTGACTTTGATTATAGCTTTTCTTCGACATGTCTTTTATACTCTTGTGGTAGTCTCGGCGAAGTGGCTTCGGGTAATCGAGGTGTGTCATAATGTCATGCTTGCATCAGCTGTATACAATACGGAAGCGCTTTCAATGGCCGCCATCGCTGATTGACTTGCAGCTAACTAAACATGACAAGGATGAACTCATGATCTACTCAGCCGACGTGTTGACAGGCTAGATCAAAATTGGGATTTTCTCCGGCCTAATGAGATTCACACGTAAGTCCACAGATCACTGCCGCCTTTCCCGACACTTACTTGATGCTTCTGGCGCGGATTTGAACTAGCGTTTATGCTGTAGTGACGTAATATCCGACCCAGTCCGGTCCCTGATCATGTGACGTTCTGATCACGTGAGTTTGGTTGCAAGTCACGTTGCCATCGCACATACAGCAGACCCCGCACGTTTGGTCAGATCCACGTACGTCCAACCCTGTAGCTGATATCTATTGTACATTTCTCGAAGGGTCTGGGCTATAGCATATAGGTAGCGTTATGCTTTTCCCCGTCTGGGATATTGGCTCCCCCATAGTAAAACGAGTACTTTGATCGCCCGGTTGTTTAAGATACGGTCGAACTTCGCAAAATCGTTACGGTGGTGTCGGTAAGGGGCCGTCAGCTGGATTCTTTCTTTGAGCCCGCACAACGCTGGGCGTTGTCGTCCTTATATGAAGCACACTATTTATGGTGTAAACGTAACATCGCGTTGCACTTGTAGTTTCAACTATATTGATATTGATAAGAAATAGAGATGACTGATAGGGAAATAAACTCGGTTGACACTTACCACTGCATATACAGCAAACGTTGTAAGAGTAGATAGCTCTTCTCGGTTGAAGTCGTGCGACTACATTGAAAATCAGTATATCTGCGCTTCTCTGTGCGATAATTTTGATTTCCCATGGAATACTCTTACAGAAATTTGGCTCTGAAGCGTGGTTAAGTACAACGGCCGGGGCAGTTGTAATACTGGTACTCTTTGCAGCTTGCGACGTACAATAATTCCAGAAAGTAAGAAGACTCTGTCCAGAGCGAAATGGAAGAGCTGCTACCAAAAAATGCTGTACTAGTCGAGGCCTCTTTCAACAGTGTGGATGGCCTTAACCAGAGAATGAAAGACCTTTTTCAATTCAAGGCCGTTTCTCCGAACAGTCCTTTACTGGAGAATTTGATGAACAAGTATCCTCTGTTTAAAACTAGCTCTATTACTTCCAGCACTTCGTCTACAGAATTGGAGGCAGACGAGCAATACGGTGAAACTGTGCAAACGCACTGCCAATCTCGGTCGCCCACGATTTATGGATCCCCAGGTGATCCGCATGACTTGACACAGGTCGATCCTATACCTATTACCCTGGTCGATCACTCCATGAATAATTCTGGGGAAGGTGCGACGATGTGGGCCGCCAGCGCATGGGTCGGGGACTATGTTATTGTTTCTGGAACAGGAAAAGCAGGGGCTTATGTGACTTGGATGTGTATTGTCGACACTGCAGCTGTAAGTCAGAGCTCAAATTGACATTCTAACATTAACAGGGCCAAACACTCAAAGTACGAAAAAGGTGAGTCAGAGATAACATTACAGCTTGGTTCTAACGGAAGATATTCTGAATTTTTTGCTCTGCAACGGCAGCTGGTAACAAAGTTTCCTCATCTTCGGGCAGCTATCCCGTCTCTACCACCCAAGAGTTTGATATGTATGTACGCAATTTGCCAATCACTAATAGACAGCTAAATTTCGACCCGCTTTCCTTGAGCAACGACGGCGCGGTCTCGAGTACTTTTTGGCTTGCGTTGTTTTGAATCCAGTATTTGCCAGCTGTCATCTAGTCAAGGACTTTTTGCGGTACCCGACAGGCGTTCTATAGATCTGCGCTGCTCCTGATACAAAAGTTACCCTTATCCTTATTATATAGAACAGATGTTCATTCGCACTGTTGGTCAAGCACAGCACAAATCTCGGCGTCTTGGTGTATCAATCTGAAGTCAATTGACATCTACTAGATATCATTTACCCGTAGTGTATGTATGAGCTACGTGCAAAAGCACTGTCTTAAAGACCGAGAATGTTGTCCGGTCAGGCAGAACTTATGGCAACATTTCCTCCAAATTAACTTGATTTGTCGGCGCTTGTGTGTGATAAGGTATTTGAAGCCATGACCAGTCGTTACACTCCGAGCTGGTCTAAAGACCTTCCCAGCATTTATGAACAGTCATCTTCTTGTATCTATGTTACAACAACATGCAATTCTAATATGGGATGCATATGAGAAAACTGACAATACATGAGAGCGGTTGAAAAGTGCCTATCGTCAAATATACTATGAGCTACTATTACTGCTCGAGCTCGCATCTTCCGATTCCCCTTGACTGTCGCTTATCTCAATCAACCTCCTACGTTTTATTCTGGTTGTGCGCTGGATGGACTGATTTGATTCAGGCTCTTCGTCATCGTCACTGATCTCGACTCTGGGTATGTCCGATAAAGGCGAGTTCCCATTCGGTATAGTCGGTCGGGGAATCATGGAATCACTCTCCGATGTTTGAGTATCGCTTGAATCTGATACTACACCTCTCCGTTGCCTCGTGGTTAGCCTTGGGGCACGAATTCGGGTCCCTATGAGACCATTATCCTCGCTATCGCCCTCATCAGTCACATCGTTTGTATCGCTGGTGGACCCGCTTTCATCTGTATCGTAAATCCGCTCCCTCACGCGGGGACGAAATGACTCGGCCACAATGTGTTCCTCGTCTTCGTAGTCTGCGTAGCTTTCATCGTTGAAGGTATATTCCGCCTCTTGACTAGAGTTGTCGCTACCAATGGCTCCCGGTCCGTCGTCTATGAAGCTGCTCTCATACTCGTCGTCATAGTAAATGCCGTTGTCTGTGTCTCGACTCATATCTTCGTCATCGTCGTCCGCTTCAGCCATATCTAGAACACTGGTATGCCTGATTCTTGCAAGACCAAGATGCGCCGTAACTCCTGCTAGCCTTTGCCGACGCATGAGGTTTGACGATTCTCCAATCCTAATCCTTCGGACTGTAACCATCAGATATATTCCAATGACCACGCACCTTCTTCGTCACTGTCGTCTTCGTATTCATCATCCGATTCACCAATTCCGCTCATTGGCCGTCGTAATCTTCTCCCGTTCACTGACGTTATGAAAGACTGGCCTCCGTCGCGACCCTGGAGCATTATGTGGGAATCACCCCGTCCTGTCTGAAATAATATGTCGCGTAAATCTTCGTCTTCTGAGTCATTGTCTTCTCCGCTGAATGCTGAAAGCTCTGCACTGTTTTGAGATTCTTCCTGCTCGTCCGAGTCCAGTTCAATCGTGAGATCGCAATTGCTGCAGTGACGACCTTCCAGCTGCGCATGTTAGGCAGATTCGTCCAATTGCTCTTACTTCCCAGTGACAGTCCGGACACCTTCGAACGCCATCCTCGACGTCTTCAAAGAAAGGCTGATTGGTTCTTTTCTGAAACATCCCAGGGAATAGGTGGCCTGTCAACTGCTTATCTCTGCTGACTATTCCTGCCTGATCTCTTTGCTGTTTGCGAATAGATTCCACATCTTCAGACTCGTCATAAAGGCCCAAATTATCTATGAGTAGTTCCACGGTTTCCTTAGTCTTGTCTGTCAGCGCTATCACCCTATTCATAAAGAGGCCAGCATACTTTAAAGGATATGTATGGTCGAGAGGTGACATTCAATCTGCAGCTGGGACATGTCTTGCTCTTCATAAACCACTCTAGCAAGCACTTTCGATCAGAAATATGGAGACGCAAAAAACCCTTACTGAATAACAAAAAGTGTGGCCACATGCTATAACACAGGCTTCGCACATGAGCTCTTGGCATATGTCGCATGTGTGAACACGTCTCAACGCTTTGAACTCTTTGTCATATCGTTCCAAGAGCTGTGAAGTATCAGCAAATGTCCTACTTAATTTTCTTCTAGTATTAAACCGTCACGTAAAAAATCGTACCTCATTCTTGTGCTTGAGTTCAGCTCGGAGCTGAGAGATCATTTCATTCTCAGCGGCTGCCATATCCGCACAGGCAGATGGGTGCTAGCCTTTCTTCTAAGGGGTCGGAGCTTAGTCTCAGGAAGTATGAGTTGTCTTGGTCACCCTCGTGTTATGATCAATATAGAATCAGTGCGGTGTTCCTCTGTGTTGAGGGCATTGAGGCTAAAAGTTACCCTGCTTAGATCTGTTACACTTTACAGATGCCACATCTTTTGCTCCCAGCAGGGTTGGGTGAATGGATTAAAGTCAGCGACGCTGCTTTCTGTCGGTAGAGCTTTAAATCCAACGACGTAATGGAGCCATCAGCAGACATTGATACAGAGGGTGGCTCCACAGAGCCTGAAAAGACTATATATAGAAGGCTACTCGGTCCCTCTTTACAAAAGTCAGGTCTCGAGGGCGTCGATCAAGATGCTGTCAGCAGAATCATCTTTGAAGCCTCAGGTACCTCGTCACTGATAGGCCGCGTTTAACATCATAGAAGGAACTAAGTACTTTGAGTACCAGAAACGAAAAGACTCAGAGGTTTGTAGTTTAGATTTTGAAATCGCTGACATACAGCTCAGTGCAAAGATATCTGCTCTGATAACGAAAGTCAATGGACTTAAACAGTCCGACATAGCGATTTCGAAACATGGCGCCGAAAGACGGATTGCCAAATTAGAGAAAGACCGCGATTTATCTCAGTTTATAGTTCATATTGACTGTAAGCTACGTCTGCGATTTATACTGAACAAACAGGCGACGCATTTTATGCCAGCGTCGAGCTGCTGGAACATCCTGAACTTAAAGACAAGCCTTTTGCTGTCGGTGGAGGGGTAATATCGACCTGTAACTATGTCGCTCGCAAGTACGGTGTACGGTATGCCTAGCCTTAGTAAGTGAAGGCTTGCTGACAACACAAGGTCAGCGATGGCAGAGTTCGTCGCAAGGAAATTATGCCCAAACTTGATTGTCATACCCCCAGACTACAAGAAATACACTAAAATATCAGAGACTATGAGAGAGGTGTTTCACCAGTACGATCCACGATTTTGTAATTATAAACTAAGGAAAGGCTGACTCTCAGATGGGACCACGTTGGACGAGGCTTATCTCAACATTACTTCGGTAGGTATCAATTTTGGGGAACCCGACTAACTTTAGCACTGCAAAAGAGATCAGAGAACGCCGGTGGATATTGTAGAAGAAATTCGGCGGCGCGTGCATGAAGCGACCGGAGTGACGGTGAGCGCAGGTATTGCACCAAGTATGTTCATCCTCGGGTTAGTGCTACTTCCGGCTAACAACGCAGATTCTCGAGTCGCAAAAATTGCATCAAATGTCAATAAGCCCAATGGCCAATATGTCGTCAGGAACGACAGGGAAATGGTTATGGACTTCATAGCACATCTACCAGTCCGAAAGGTATTCTGAGGGGCGGCCTGGTTTAACAAATATAGATCAATGGCGTTGGCTACGTTCTCGAACGTGAGTTGCGGTCGCTAGGGATCGAGAAGTGTGGCGATATCTATCAGCATATCGGCATTCTGGGTTTGGTATTATGATTCTGATGCAGCAGATTTTTTCTAACAGCAGGTGTTCAGTCCTTCTACCAACGATTTTCTATTGAGCGTATATTTGGGCTTAGGCTCAACCTCGGTCAAGCCTTCGGAGGAGCATACTAGAAAATCCATAAGCTCTGAGACCACATTTCGCGGTACCAACGAGCTTGCTAGTTTAAAACACAAATTACAGAAAGTCTGTGAAGAACTGTCTCAGGATTGTTTAAAATTAAATTTGTCTGGCAAAAAGCTCACATTAAAAATCAAAAGAGACGATTTTCAGTTGCTGACCAGAGGTATGAGTCTAAGCCGCCCGTTGTATAAATCCATGGACCTCTACAAACACGGTATTCACTTGTTGTCACAAGAACTACCAATTACTGCTCGCTTGATAGGTCTGAGGCTACACGATCTTGTCGAGATCAAGCGAGCAGATGGACCCTTGGTAAATCAACGTCTATTGCTTTAACTGACAAATTAGTCGTCCTTTTTGCTACCAGCAAGGCCGCAGCAGTCTCAAGGCGAAATCGACGTCGAAACGAAAGGCAATCACGAAGCTGACACAGACAATCTGTGTTCCACATCTACAGTAGTAGTAAAGAACCAAGAAGTCATGCCAGACCCTGTCAGTGATTGCAACCTCCCAAACAAGTTGCCGCTGAGCACAAACGAGAGCTTTCAGTCTGACCTAGTTGAGTGTCCAGTGTGTAATGCAAAATTGAAAAGTGACGATACGCTTGTAAACAGACACGTCGACTGGTGTTTATCTCGGCTTGCAATTCGTGAGGCAGTCAAAGAGACATATCACTTGCCGAGTTAACATAATGTAAATATTTATTGATTCCAAAGGGTTGCGGACCATCTGTCGAGCCACAGACAGTTGTAAGGACCCAATTTGAGTCACTGGTTTCTTTCGCCAGATCTGATGGCTCTCTCTTCTTCTCCTGCCTGCTTGACATCAATCTTCACATTTCCTAATCTGTTGCGTGCTTGTTGTCTCACGTTCTCCATCTCCAATTCTTCAAGCCATAGCTTCTATTTCCGTTAGCCTGTGCACTTGTGAGCTACGCACCTTCCGCATCTCGGATTTTCGTGCTTCCCTCTCAGCTTCTGATTCTTGAGGCCCGTTATTGATCACAACTGATCCAGCGACCAGAGCAGCGATAGTAAGACCTTGAAAGACTACTCTGGCTGTGAACATACGGTTTGCCTTCGCGCTCTGCCCGCTTCTAATTGCTCTTGCAGATGCCACCAGAGCACCTGTAGTCAATAAACAACCTGCGTACTTAGCAATCTGATTAACCAAAGCGTACCTATCGGAACCAGCGGCTGAGCTTTGCATTGGTACCATATTCTATCAAAGCCTTGCAGCTCTCTGACAGCTCTAAAGGTCAGCTTAAACCCTGAGAGCATGTATACATACTGCTCTTGTTCATATATGTCAAAACTGGAGGGAACAGGCATCGCGTCATGAACACCAGAGGAAAGATCAAATTCAAAAAATTTGTTCTGGTTTACAGCACCTAGTTGTGAAGTTACGTCTCTATATCTACATCACGTGAGATCTCTCAGCTCTCTTGGGATAACTCGGGATTTTTATGGATTATCGTTAATATACACAACCCTGATTTAAATCTAACTAAAAACCAAAATGTTACGTAGGTTCCCCTTTACCGGCCAGTGCTGATTCTTCATTTGATCATCTTTGCGATTTTGCTCTCCCACTGAAGACCACGTTCAAAGCCGTTGGTATGACCTTGGAAATCAAGTATAGCCTCGTAAATCTTCTGCTCTGAAGTTGCAACGAACGGACCATATTGCACAACTTTCTGGTCAAGTCTCTGCCCGGCAATAACGACTACCTGAACCTCTTCTGTTGCTTCCTCAGATACAGAGAATTCAATTCCATCTCCTTCCACGTCGAACACGACATTCGAGTATTGCGGGATCTTGGTTGTGCCGAAGAATAGCTCTCCCTTCAGAACATAAGCAAAAGCATTCCATCCAATAGGTAGATCTTGGCTCACATATCCACCCGGTTTCACTTTGAAATCCAAAAACCACACTGGCGTGTACGCTAGGTCTTTGACGCTCTCAACTCCGTATGACTCTCCAGAAATAACCTTGACCTCGACCTTTTCTGATGGCTTGGCAGTCGGGATCTCATCCTTTCTGAGATCGCGGTAACGCGGTTCGCAATCTTTGAGCTTCTCGGGAAGATCGACCCAGAGTTGCAGACCGACAACCGGGGAGCCATCTTTCTGAGGCCGGGGCATCTCAGCGTGCATGATGCCTCGACCAGCTGTCATGAACTGCAAGTCACCCTCCTTGATAGTGCCTGCGCTTCCAGTAAAATCCTCATGGTCCACCTCTCCATGCAACATGTAAGTAATGGTCTCCTGGCCACGGTGTCTAGTTCGTTAGCTCTGAAGTTATCAATATGCGCTCTCTACTTACGGGTGATCGGGAAATCCGGCTTTACCACCAACTGAAAAGTGATCGAGCATCAAAAATGGTGAAAAGTTGCGAAGCTTCGGCGTCCCAATCGAGCGTCTAACCCTGGCGCCCTGGCCTTCGGCTTGCTCAATTGCAATGAAGTGCTTGAAAATTGATCTCGGGGCTAGCCGTGCTGTCGGAGTCATT
Source organism: Neoaidaea tothii (assembly GCF_038497935.1). Lineage (NCBI taxonomy): Eukaryota > Fungi > Ascomycota > Lipomycetes > Lipomycetales > Lipomycetaceae > Neoaidaea > Neoaidaea tothii. The sequence continues at coordinate 387,880 of NW_027117995.1, forward strand.
GCGGATTGGTAAGTGTGTGTATGAAACTGATCGGCTATCACGTTCCTATAAAGCAGAAACAAATACGCTGCAACAAATGGAAATATAAGATATATAAAATATCTCATATGCTACCTGTTGCAATTTTTGAAGGATGCTCGGGATATGGGATTGTGTCTGCACTTTTATATTTAGCGAATCTAGAGTTGACGAACCACATGCTGAAATTATTCATCCTTTGTCATTGTCGGGGTCTAACTCTAAACTTGGATGCCACCGATGAGCTCTCTAAAAACCACAATATATATGCATTATATGTCACAGCTTTGTCCGGCTTATGCTTTATAAGTGCTTACTCATTCTCCTAATTAACCGTTGGTAAGGTTTACTTGCTAGATTTCACACTTCAACGTGAGTTATTGTTCTGGAAAAGAGATATGTAATAATTATGTAACTAGTAAGGTAATTGTAGTCATGCACACTATCCGCTGTACAGGAGGTCTCGCAGAGCCAGTACGCAATCCACGCTCTTAGGCACGAAGTTGTGACCGCCCCAAGCCAAGGCGAGATGGCTAATCTTTCGCTTTTGATGAGTTAGTGGAATGGCCTGGAAAAACGTGTACTGTCTCGCATGTTGCTGACCGATTTCCAAAATATCGAACACATCTTGGCGCTCTTTTTTCTCCATAGCGAGAAATTTCGACAAGTGATCTGTGTTACTATCCGCTTGTAGGTATGCGCCACGCAGGGCAGCGCTCATAAGTTTGTTGGAATGCTCAAAAGGTATAAGCTCATCTGCAAACGAGTGAATGATCAAAATGTTCGATCTCGTTGTTTGCTGTATCAGCTTCGTCATCCGGTCGTCAGAGTGAAACGGATACTTTAAGAAGGTCTTCAATCTGTTCTGAAACATTCTGCTCCTTTTGAACGGAGATAATACCGGAAATATACCAAGAATTCTATAAGTCTCGAGGAGCTCTTCCACTGAGGCGAAGCCGGCAATAGGCACCACTGCTCTAAATTCGATACCTTCCCTAGAAAATAGCTCTGAAGCGCCAATTACTACACCAGTGCCTAGTGATTGTCCAACCAACGCGATATTCTCAGGTGCTAAGCTTCGTGTCTCCATAATGATTTTGATAGAAGCAACTGCATCTTCGATAAGGGATGTCTCGGTCGGACTGCCTGTGGAAATGCCGAAGCCTCTGTAATCAACGATGAATAGATGTGTGTGCTCTGGAGATGTGGATAGAAGCGAACGGTAAACGTCGGGTCGATGCGCTGATGATATTCCTCCAGAGTTGCCATGAACTTGATTAAAGATGTACATACCCTGACTTACAGTATATGATGACTTTTGCGTCTGTGTCATTTTTCAGCAACTGAGTATGGTAATTTGCTATCGCACCACTTTCAATGGTTTCATCTGTCCTTGTAATTGTGCGGAGGGTGTACTTGTTCTTGCAGTAGACGCCAATTGGTAGAATATGCCATGCTAGAAGACGAGCTCCGTCGCTCATCTCGATCCAGAACGGAGCTACCTGATTTTCTAATAATTTCAGCCAGCTCTAAGTTTAAACCAGAACGTACGGGCAAACCCCACACTTTCAGGTTGATACAGGGCCTCTTTTGACTCCGGCTTTATCTTATGGAGAAAAATCAGACTGCAGGTTAGTTGCGTCCCCTCACAACCAATACTGTCGTTGTACAGTCTCAAGTGACATCAGGCCGATTAACGAACAGTAGCTAGCTACCGCTGTAAATAGGGCAACATTGGCATATTTCAACAGGCTCATATTGGATGGATAATGTGACAAACAGGACGTAAGTGAAGATAGCAGGTCAGAATGTGACCTCATAATTTCAGGGGTAGGTTTGTATAAGCTTCGAAAAATGTTGCTACCATGAGAGAAATCTGTAGAATTGTTCAATCCCAACGAGCATCGCGTTCAATTTTTACTTATACGTAAAATCATCATCCAAGATGGCAGAGAACAAATCGACCGCTGAGAAGAATATTCTCGCAGCGCCCACCGAAGAGACAACAAATTCGAATCAAACGCAAGATGATGTTGATGCTGAGGTGGACGCTACATCCCTGAAGAAGAAGAAAAAGAGAAGTAAGAAGAAAAAATCCAGCACTACCGAGTCTGCAGACCAGCAGGTTTTGTCTGACGACCCTGTAACGGATATGCAAGTGACTAGTGACAGTGGCTCCGCTTCTAAAAGCATCAAGGATCTATTGAAGCAATTGGCATTGCAGGACGCAAAGGTACGCACAAACTATATCGATGTATGTTAACATAACAGCCTCAGCAAAAGAAAGACGAGGACTATCGATTTTGGAAGACTCAGCCCGTTGCTCGATTTAGTGAGCAAGTAGAGTCCGAGGGACCTATCGACAGCTCAAAAACGCCAGATGATATTCCCGCCGAGCCTTACGCCCTTCTGAAAGAATTCGAATGGGACACTCTGGACCTTGAAGATAAGAGTATCATTATGGAAGTGTATGAACTGTTGTATGGGAACTATGTTGAAGACACTGATTCAACTCTACGCTTCAGTTACTCGCCAGAGTTTCTGGATTGGGCGCTCAAAGCTCCAGGATGGAGAAAAGATTGGCATGTTGGAGTACGGGTTGCGGGGACAAAAAAGCTGGTTGCTTTTATTTCAGGAATTCCTGTGACACTAGATGTGCGTGGTAAAGTCATAGACTCAGCGGAGATTAATTTTCTGTGCATCCATAAAAAACTGAGATCTAAGCGGCTTGCGCCAGTCATGATTAAGGAGGTGACGCGGCGTATTAACAAACAAAATATTTGGCAGGCATTGTACACAGCGGGTGTCGTGCTCCCGAAGCCAGTTTCGACCTGCCGGTATTATCACCGATCTATTAATTGGCCTAAACTCAATGACGTTGGATTTAGTCCTCTACCTTACGGTATGACGCGTGCCAAAATGGTTGCCAAATATGCTCTGCCTTCCGAAACTTCGACCGCGGGTTTAAGACGAATGGTGGCTGCAGACGTACCGGCTGTCCATGAGCTACTTACCAAGTACCTGAGGAAATTCGAGCTATCTCAGGTTTTTAGCCAGGACGAAATCAGACATTGGATGATTCATGACGAAGAGATTGCAGATGAAAAACGGGTTGTGTACTCTTACGTCGTCGACTCTCCGGACAACACACTTACCGATTTCGTCTCGTTCTATAAACTCCCTTCAACTGTCCTTGGCAACTCTTCCCACAACAGTATCAATATAGCTTATTCTTTTTACTACGCTTCCACCACCTCACTGGAGCTTCCACGGGACGACAAAGCAGGAGTTCTGAATCTTCAAAGCCGTCTCCAAGTCTTGTTCAATGATGCTTTGATTCTGGCTAAACAGGTATTTAAGTGCAGGTCGCCAAACTGACAGTTAGGCCAATTTTGACGTTTTTAACGCGCTCACCCTTCTTGACAATTCTCTATTCCTCGAAGATTTGAAGTTTGGAGCGGGTGATGGATTTTTGAACTACTACCTCTTCAACTACAAAGCGTTTCCCATAAATGGCGGCTATCTAGAGAATGGCAAGCTAGATGGTATCAATCGTAGTGGTGTTGCAGTTGTAATGCTCTAAACCTCTACTAAGGGTTCTCTGCTGAGGAATGTTAGATATTATAGCCAAGTTATATTTGACTGTTGTTATATACAATATATAGTGAATTCGAAATCAGTTACTGTGAGCTTCCAGGATCTCGTCAATCTCTTCAAGGCCTGGCCGACCGCCTGCAACAGTCCCCAACAATCTATCAACAATCTCAATGTCCTCCTTCGAAGATCCCGACACCAAGTCATCACCGAAGGAAAGTTCCCCGAACAAAGGAGACAAGCTTCCTGCCTCCTTTTCCCGAAGAAGCATCGCCATGTTGGTTCTCTTGAATGACTGATTGATATTTCCATCAGCAAACACGTCATTGATTCTGCTCTCTAAGGCATTGATGTCCGTAATGTAGTTGGAAGAACGCTGATATAGACCCACAACAGTTTTGGCTCTCTCTTCAGCATTGAGAAGATCACGTAACGCTCTATCTCTGAGCTTCTTCAGCTCGCGCAATTCGCTTTCTTTAGAATTGCGGGCAGTTATAACGTGATCTTCCACGATTGACTCGACGGTAGGTATGGTATATGGCAAGGCTGGCTTGTGGGAGAACAATTCTTCACGTATGGCGGCGTTCTGTATCTGTCGTCTTTCCCTCCTTTCCTTTTTGCCAAAATATACTCGTTCCTCTTCCAAAAGCGCTTCCGTTAGGTAATTCCGTCGTAGCTCCGCCATCTTAATTTTCCACTTTTCTTCCGCATTCCGGCCCTCGGTTGCATTACTAGGCTGGCGCGCGCATTGTGCCAGCTTATCTTTTGCTGAGATGTACGACTTTACCAATGGTTCGCGATGAGACCCATGCGGGTGCGGTACATCAGGAGCGTAGCCTTCCCGTAGAATCCCCGTCCGAGAAACCTTCTTAGCGATTGGCGGGTTTTTTATGCTACTTCGCACGGTCGGTAGTATACCAGACTTGAATCCATGTAAAGCTGCCCGTTTCCCCATGATGCAGCACCAATTAACGTATTCCGTCAATTACTCAAACTGATCGACTAGATATGCTGTCAAACGAAGATCAAGTATAGTGGTAAAAATTTTATTGTGGTCGTAGGTGGAATATAGCTTTGCATAAAGGTGAAATGTTAAGGCTTCACTACCCCATGCCTACTTGCGGAAAAATGAGTGATGTGCATGTTGAAACGGTCACCAAATCGTCATCGATCATACTACACAAAATAGCAAAAGCAACACAGCTGTCTGATCAAAGGTCCAGGAATGGATGCTATGCATGAGTCATTGGACACAGATGCCTCCTCGCAGATGCAAACTGGTCAAAGGGATAGTAGTGTCGACCAAAGCAACTTTTACAGAGTAGGTATGGAAGATAATATGAATCAGCCATCTGTGTCTATGGACTCTGTTCAGTCGAAACCAGACTCTGAAACTGAGCAGTACGCCTTGAACGAGGAATGGCACGATACAAAGCGCTCGAAACATGAAGATGAAATGCCAGATTACACAAATCGCGATCGACAAGGGCGACCGAGCCAGGCCTACTACGACGCAGACACTTATAGTGTTGATCATGATTCTGCAGACTACTACTATGAAACTGGCTCACACGACGGAACAGACCCGTCCAATTCAGTCTATGAGGCGACTGTATATCCTGATAGCAGCTTTACACAGCCGCCAAGCCCGGTTGACGTGGCTGCCGACAACCGAGTATCTGCTCAAACTCATTTTGAGAGAAATGCAGGAAGCGATAGTCAACAGCTCGCTCCGTCCAGACCACGTGAAAAGCAAAACGACCGGCAGTATAACCGACCTTTTGACAAGCTCCATGACAGGCAATATGATCGGCAGCGTGAACGGCAACATGATCGACTGTACGATAGACCACACGATCGCCCAAATGATAGGCAACATGAAAGGCAGCATGAAAGATCACATGACAGGCCATACCTACATGATAGGCCCCATGATAGGTCATATGAACGGCAATACGACCGTCATGATAGACTTATGGATCGGCAGCAAGAACGACCAAGCGACAGACGATACGACCGGTCAGATGATAAGGGCGACAAGCCAGATATGAGATTTGAGCAAGATGCGGACTCACGTTACAGTCAATCGAGTGCAAAGACTACACCGATCGATGCAGAGCTTTGGAGGAATCCTAAGAAGCCGCATCGTGTCGTGCATGCAATGCACTTGTTAATTCAAGAGGCGGCTATCGAATATATTCACAAGGTGGTTGCTACAAAGACCAGGGAAGAGATTCATCGTCTTATAACGGACCGCAACCGCGCTACGGTCAAAGAGAGCTTGGCTTTGTATTGCAACGACACGGGCGTTCTCCAAAGAGCGAAGCTTAAGCTCTTTGATACGCTTCCACAAGAACAACAGGATTATCTAGTCGATGTATCACCTGAGAGCGATCATATCAGAAACCGACTATCCGACTTTCATGCAGTCCTTAAATCACTTGGCGATGCTATAGACGAAATTTACTATAAGCACCATGAATCCAAGAATCGCGCTTCCGAAAAAGTTTCTGAAGTCCCTGAGCTCGTGATATTTGCTTGCGAAACATGGTATAAGCAGCGAGACAACTATTTGCGCAACCGTGCTCTCAACGGAACCCCGAGTCTCGGACATCAAGAAAATGCTCGTCGAGCGCCCTATCACAAAGTCAGCAATATGGTCAACAGAAGTCCTTACAACCCTCGTCAACCGAAGCAACCCAGTCGCATGCACCCGTACATGAGACGAGGCTCTGGCGCGGACTCCAACAATATTATGCGGCATGGCTCCTCCTACGGATATGGTCACCATAGTAATTACGGTGCGCCAGCGGCTGGAACAGTTCCTATGAATTCGCCAGCCGGTCTAAACCAGGGGCCACGAAGAGGGATGTCTTATCGCGGCTCTATGGATACATCTTATGGTTCACAAGGAGGTTACAACAGTTCGGCAACTGGAATGAATCGTGGGAACGGTGCTGCAGGAGTGAGTGGAGCACATACTCCTATAGGAGGGCTACGACGAGCACCAGCAAACGGCCCACAAAGACGGGGTCCTAGCAACTCGAACCAAGGTAATATTCCACCGTTCTAAAGCTAAATGATAGGTTATTTGCAAAGCCGCGGTTATCAAAGTCATTCACCAAATGATAAATCTATTCAGTCACATGCTGTTGCCAGATCAATAGATGGAGTGCCAACCCATCATCATGCAACAGCCAAAAACACGACAATGGGAGATAATGATACAGACATCAGCCAAGCAAGTCACGGTTATATTCCATTACCCAGTGACTTCATAACCAATGCGAACAGTTCTGTTGACCGGGTCCATGATCCTCAAAATTTTCAGGTTGTCGGTAGAATTGATGGAGTCGTTGTGCGCGACTCACAGGGAAATTTGGTAGTAAGTCAGTACAGTTTCAATAATTACTAGATAGGCCTCTATTGTGTACAGCGTTTATTGTGTAATTATTTGCTATTTACGTCTCCTATCTTTTTGCTTATTGCACACTTAATCATTTTTCTCAGCCTTCTACAAATGAGACGGCATGTAGCCAGCAGGGCCGTAAAGCCGGTGGCAGGCTAAGTTTTCGACTCTGGAACGACAATTTCTGTTCGTCATTTCACAGCCTGTATTTTACCAAGAAACTCATCTTGGAATTCCATATAGTGTGTTGTGTCTGTTATGCTGTCTAGCTACCAAATCTCGGCAACATAATCCCAGTGGTTTATATTTCTTTAGTTCAGTAGAGCTCACTGCCATGGCGTTGTTTCTCGGCCCCGCTTGCAATATTTTTATGCTCAATTCTGGCTCATGGTCTCGTTGAAAGGAAGCTTCTCCATAGAAGATCTAAGAAAGCATAATCGCACTAATATGTCATGATGATACCTGCTAGCCACGGAGGTCTGCTCGATATATCCTACTAAATTTCATACGCATACCCAACAGCACTTTTGACTCGATCCGATTTTTTTGTTTCCACCCAGAAAAAAAATGTCATAGATTCGATCAAAGTACGTGACATCTAATTAGTTATAACTGCTAAAATATGAGAAGTGAGCCGCCTACATAGCGCAAGCAGTCCCGTATTTGTATTGTAAATACATTCGACAGGAATTTACAGCTTAGATACCCCTAAATCTTGGTGTTTTGGATCGCCTACCTGTCTGTGGCCTAGGACCCAAGCCTACACCAGACAATCCACGAGATTCCAATGCTAACGCACGCTTATCTTCGTTCCGAGCAGCTTCCGCTGTTCTTCTGTCTTCGTCAAATTGTGCTTCAAGTTCCATCCTCTTCGAAAATTCTTTCTCGGTAGCTCGTCTGCTCTTGGAAGAGAAGCCTTTTTCCGTTACACTGTAGAACACAGATCCAAGGTCAGCAAGCCAATGGGCGTCTACTGCCGTCACAGTTGACATGTACTCTTTAGAAGTAAGTACCAGCTCATGATACACCACGTAATCAGGTAAATATCCGAGTCCGTAGAGAGCAGAAGTTGGGTGCAATTGTACTGTCACACTGGTTCTCAAGTTAATGTATTCTCCAAGCCCCTTCCTCTTTGCCGCCTGGGAGAAATAGCCAGAGCAAACACATTTCCTGATGACATCGAAATCTAATCCGCAACTGACGATCTTCATCTTCTGGAATTGCATAATATCCAATAGTTGTTGGCGAACTTCGCGGGCTCTTCGTAAAGTTTTGGGGTGCAAGAAGTGACGAGAGCACCAGTTATCGGAATATCCGTTCGTTTTCCATTGGGTATACACGTGTAGAAGAGTCAAATGATCAGACTCAGGAACGAAAAATTTCTCCCTTGCTGCATCTGACTCTTCCTGTCTTTCCTTGGGTCTATAGAAGACATTCGGTACTGAAAGCATAGACACTATGGTCAACATTTCCTCTGTGCATCCATACTCCTCGGACATAAGGATGAGCTTCGATAAAGAAGGTTCCATAGGGAAAGAGGCCATTCGGGATCCAAGCTCTGTCAGCTCTCCCATGTTGTCCAATGCTCCTAATGCCCAAAGGTCGTATAAACTTGATGTCATGGTGTCCGCTGGAGGTGGATCCATAAAATCAAACTCCATCAGATCCTTGACTCCCAGTGATTTCAACAACAGCACGGTGTTCGACAGATTTGTTCGTTGAATTTCTGGGATGGTCTGAATATACATGTCATTTCGAAAAGCACTTTCAGTATATAATCGATAAGCGGTTCCTGCACCAGTCCTTCCGGCGCGTCCCGAACGTTGCGTAGCATTTGCCTGAGAGACGGGAGTGACTTGTAAAGTATCCATGCCCATGCGAGGATTGTAGACCTTGAGTTTGGAAAACCCACTATCGACAACGTACATGATGCCGTCCACTGTCAATGACGTCTCCGCAATGTTCGTAGCAACGATAACTTTTCTAGTTCCAGCCGCAGCTTTGTCAAATATTTTTGCCTGAAGATCCGCCGGCATTTGAGAATAAATCGGTAGGATTTCTAATTTAGGAGGATCATCTAGCTGAGCCATGCGCTGTGCTAGGACCTCACACGTAGTCTCTATGTCTTCTTGGCCTGTCATGAAAACCAAAATATCTCCTGGACCTTGTTGTAGATGTATGCTTAGTACTTGCTTAACAGCAGCCTCGACATAGTCCTCGCAGGGAGACTTGGAAAACATTACATCCACCGGGAATGTTCGACCAGGTATAGTGAACTGCGGAGCGCCTCCATAAAAGTTTGAGAACCTCTCGGCATTCATGGTAGCTGAAGTGACAATTAGTTTTAAGTCCCTTCTCCTTGCCAAGATCTTTTTAAAAAGCCCCATTAAAACGTCAGTATTCAGTGCTCTTTCATGGGCCTCATCCATTATGATGCACGAATATTTATCAAGATCTTGTTCCTGGAGAGATTCGCGAAGTAAAACCCCATCTGTCATATCTGCGATGTTAGCGCCTCCGCCCAGAGCTTATACGTACATTTTATACGGGTTTGCGGCGAAGTACAGTCCTCAAATCTGATGGAGTATCCGACAAGGTCACCAAGTCTCACCCCCATCTCTTCGCTCACGCGCTTAGCAACAGACATGGCGGCTACGCGTCGTGGTTGAGTACATCCAATCAGACCGAGTTTGCCATATCCATCTTCGAACAAGAACTGTGTTAGTTGCGTAGTTTTCCCGGATCCGGTTTCACCGATCACGATGATCACTTTTGGTCAGTTAAATACTGAAACACGCCATACCTTGGTTATCCCTTATAACGCGCAGTAACTCTTGACGAACAGCGAACGCTGGTAAAGACTGTCGCTGCTCTTGTATCGTTTTTTCCATACTGAACTTTGAGGCGCCTTCATTTGTTTTCAAATGCTCGGCAAACTTGCTTCCATTTTGTGAATTATCACCAACACTGCCTCGCCGTGTAGACGGTATACTGTCTTTTGCAGAATCCTCTTCTTCGTCGTGTTTGAGTCCGAGTACATTGCCCAAGGCTGTACCAGCGATATTTGTTGCATCCTTGGCTTGTCGCTGACGCTCTCTTTGCATTCGTCGTTCCCTTACAAGAGCGCTTCCTTTCTTACTGTATATAGCTAGGTCACTTTGAGGATCTCGCACTGCAGAAACTGGTTCTCTTTGTTTTGTGAAAACGTTTCGGCCGTCGAGAAATGGTGGAGTAAGATCATGCACTATAAGATGAATCCTACTCTCTTCGCTGTCATCGTCTCCCCAGAAATCCATACTGAGCTCGCTTCTTGTAGCAACACCCGACGTGAGCAATCGATTGCTTTCCCACATCTCTGATTCTTGTTGTCGTAGCTTAGCGTGCATAGATGCCCGTTTGTTGACCTTTGCTTGCAATCTTTGCTCGTCATCCGCGGAAGTCGTTGCCGCCCCGAAAGGATTATGAGCTTCGTCTCCTGGTACATTGCCGTGTTCATCTGACGCATACCAGTCTCTTTCCCAAGCAGTAATACTGTCCTCGTCGTAGTCCACGTCTGTCTGCAGGGTACCTGATGAACTAGAAGTGTCTGGCCTTATATATGGCGTTCGCGAGCGACTGCTAGAGCTATTTACTCTAGGAGTAGCATCTTGACGTGTTTGCCGTAAAATGGAACCTCTCTTGTAATTGCCTTCCCGACTCGGTTGTTTATCGTGTGATTCCGTTGACTCTCTCGATTTCGAGGTATTGTCCTTGGGAGGCTTTGATGCGCGCAAGTTCGAGATCGTATCCAGAGTACCTGTGATTTGGCGTCGAGACCTTACTTCTGCAAGCCGCTTCCGAGCGGCCTCAGATAAACCGGGTCCATGAGACGGCGTTTCAAGTCGCTTCTGTCTGCTGGTACTCACAGAAGCTGGTAGGCTTGGCTTTTTAAATTGTGCCTCTTTGAGACCTGTCTCTGCACAGGAATTGACCTCAGGATCTGCTAGTTGCGGTAGCGTGGGTGCGTGTCTCTTCCTACTCAGTGATAGTTCTTCGCCTGCTTCTGAGTCTGGAAGTAGTCTGTGAGCTCCATTACTACTGTCAAACTTGATCTTTTTGATCTTTGGGTTGTCGTCCATCGTGAGGTGATGACATGAAGAGAATTTGGAAGTTTTAAATCATGCTTACGTACAAATTTGTAGATGGGAGTAATTAGTTTTGCCTGTGCTTTATAAAACATATGCGGTGAAAAAACGACATTTAAAAATTATCCAACCAAGCATATCTCTCTTATCCTATGTCGCTGGCAGAGGAGTTATTGGCGGACTTTTCTCCGGAGCCCTCACCATCGCCTTCTCCGTCTGATCTTCCTGAGGGTGAGCATGATGGTTTGAAGGCAAATTCTGGTGAGGGAGAGGATGTGGGATCCGTCGACGATTCGTCTTCCGGAGACCTCGTCTTAAAAGAGCTGGAAAGCACGGCACGAGTCATTTCTGAGCTTCAGCCTCTTCTAGGAAAAATTGAAGGCTTTTTGATGAATCCCAGCGAAGTGGCGGGGAATATCGAAGAAAGTCCAGAATACCGATTGCTAGTTGAAGGAAATAGTTTGGCCGTCGAGATTAACACTGAAATAAGCACAGTTTACAAGGTATGACATGTTTTCGAGCTGCACTAACGAATGATAGTTGATCAAAGAGATTTACTTCCCTCGCTTTCCCGAAATAGAATCCTTGGTTTTAAATCCAGTTGATTACACCAAGGCTGTGAAAATCATCGGCAATGACGTCTCCGATATTCCTTCGAAGTCAAATGACCTGGCTGAATTTTTGCAGCCAGCCACCATAATGGTCATCACAGTGTCCGCGAGCACTACGAGAGTGGGAAGAGCGCTATCAAAAATCGAGTTGGAGAAATTAGAGAAAGCATGCGAAATACTACTGTTCTTGGAAGAATCGAAGAAAAAGATCACCACTTACGTTTCCACCAAGCTTTCTGTTTTCGCCCCAAATATCGCTGCTTTGGTTGGATCACAGACCGCCGCACAGCTCTTCAGTGTGGCTGGAGGGTTGACTGGACTGTCTAAATTACCTTCTTGCAATATTCCTTCGTTGGGATCAAAGTCTCAAGTGAACATAGGTATGTCTCACTCTAGTATCAGACAACAGGGCTTCCTGTACAACTGCCCAATGATACAGTCTGTGAGCATGGATCTCAGGAAGAATGCAATGCGTATACTCGCTGGAAAAATTGTGCTAGCCGCCAGAGTGGATCGTGTTCATCAATACATGGGCGGGGAGATGGGACAAAAACTCAAACAAGAAGTACTCGAGAAGCTCGAAAAGCTTGCAGAACCACCAACAAATAAAGGACCAAAGTCGCTTCCTGTGCCTGATGATAAACCTTCTAAAAAGCGAGGAGGAAAGAGGATACGCAAATACAAAGAACAGTTTGCGATGACTGAGATGCGGAAGGCACAAAACCGGATGCGGTTTGGAGAACAGGAAGAGGAAGTGACGGCATTTGATGAGTCGATTGGTCTAGGCATGCTGAGCAAATCAGAAATTAAAGGCATGGGACTTGACTCAAGCCTGGGTAAAGTGCGTGCTTACGGTATCGACAATGCCACAAAGCCTAAATTATCCAAAAACCTACAGCAAAGACTAGAAGGTCTTAATGCGGCATCGTCTCGTATATCCGGCTTGTCGAGCTCGTCAGGGAACAACCGTCTCGGTGCTTTGAGATCAGAAGTGAATGGACTGTCGTCTAGTCTAAGCTTCACTCCGGTTCAAGGCATAGAACTTGTTGACCCTGCATCAATGCGGAAAAAGGCCCATGATGACAAATGGTTCAAAGGTGGAACATTCAGCATGGTAGGAACGGGGAACATCAAGAAATCTGGGGAAATGAGTCTTAACGCACCCGTGAAGCGAAAATTCGACGATTTGAATTTGCCTGGACCTGACTCAAAGCGATGACAGCAAGTTAACGACTGTCAATATTGTAAGATACTACAAATTTGTACAAAATCATCTAAATCGGCTGCGGTTGTATATCCGCGCAATTGCTTTCAGAGCTTAGGTCGGTATGCCGTCTTCGCTGAAAGAGGCCCAATGAAAATCACTGCAACTTTTTCCATTAGCCATATACTTTGATTACTTTACCCTTTATCTTTTTGATATTTTGCCGAGCAGGACCAGTAGTACTGACCGACTGACCTTTCTTGCCTCGAAACGCACCTTAAGATCATAGGTACTTCGCAACTACATAGCGGTATCTTCTTCGCTGAAAACTCTGGTCTGTACATCCGATATGTAATATTTATCCTAGCAGTACCTGCTACCTCATGCACATCAACGCTCCGCAAGGGTATAATCGTATGCTTATATTTCTCCTGGCAAGGTGGATGCATAACAAGCAGTGAATTATGGGGAAGGTGAATCGAGTAGGTCGTACTGTGGATTCCAGTCTCTCGTACACGAAATTCTCTTGTTACACCCAAAGAGAGACTCGCAATAACAGGCATTGGGCCAATGTAGGTAAGTCGATCAGAGTGCCAGCCGACAGACTCATTGGGCCCAGTATATCTATTACAGACTGCACAGTCAGCTTTCCACTTTTCTTTGCATTGGTATCTCTTATAGCCTCGAGATATTATATCTGAATTGACAGTACTTTCGACAAGTTTCTTGGCAGTAATCATACTACCACCGAATTTCTTTATGTCCTCAATAGGTGCACCATTGTAATAATACGTTCCCTGAAATTTCTCGTAACTTTCGGGGTGAACATAAAACGCCGAATGATGAGCAGAGGTGACCTGTCGATCAAATAAACGAAAGTGATTTTGACGCCATTCTATAGAGTCATTCAAAAGCTCGGTTAATAAATTATTCGCGAGCTCTTCTGATAAAAAGTTAGAATAAAATGTACAGGGGGTATGCTCAGCGATTGTTTCAGCTGTGTAGAGGTGTACAACCCTCGTTGACTGTGGAGATCTCTTCGTCACCAGATTGTCCGAATCAGCGTGCAATTCTTGGATAGGCTTATCTGCTGGAAGCTGCTTACGTTTGGGCTGCTGAATATAGTCTGTGACAGCGACCTGTAGATGCCTCTTTCTTGACCGAGGCAGTGCCACAATATCCTCCGTCTCAGAGAGCGTTGCCCGCGCGTCGTCATATGCCTTCTCAACGTCTCCGTCAGCGTTCAAGAGAAACTCTAGCAATATCTCTGGACTTATATCTGAGTTATTGATAAGGGAAGCAAGTAGTGCGATTTTTGTGTCTGTATCAATGTGTTCTGACATCTCTAAATCATAAAACGAGATTGAGTACCTGCACATAAAGAATTACTATAGTAACCCGGCCCACATACTCCCAGCTAACTGACAATACACGTGACTAATACAGCTCCCACTGGCTGCTAATATATCACGTGATGTTTAGTACACAATAGGAAACTTTGCAAGCTGCGGCACAAGAACTAGCGATTTGTAGATAGGTCACATTCCGTTTTAAAGAGTGGTTGCTTACAGTGATGGGCCCCTAATGCTTTGAAAGGAGTAGCTCTTACATACGAAGACAGCCGCAACGTGCTACGCTCCTCTTTAGTCTTAGAAAAGCCGTGCAGCTGCTTGCTTCACTTGCTGCTGTGCTTGATATCTTGGTTCGCAGCATTTACACCTACATCGCGGTGCCTACAAATATTCCTCAGGCCAGAAAACTTCTTCCACTGTTTTCCTTTCCAGAAGTTATAAACCAAGGCAGTCTAGTCGCAAGGTGCACTCACGGCCGATTGTTTCTACAAATTCATCAAACGTATTACAATTGGGCGCTGGTCGGCTTTGTTTGCGACCGCCTCGACTAGACGCCATTCAATCTGTCGTCCTCTTCTGATCCCGTCGACCCTCCTACCTCATCATCATCGCTTCCGTCCCCCTACTTCACACCTATTCCCTCTCCTGCTATCTCTCCTTCATCATCGACTACTTCGCTGAGAGTGCCGAAAACTCCGAAGCTTGCGTCGCTAGCTTCTTCAGCTCGCAACTTTTCAGCATCTTTTTCTCTCAATTCATCTGAAGATCTCCCTCTACCATCACCTGTCACTGCACGCCAGTATTCTTCATCTCGTTCCCGGGCTCCGTCACCAGGTCTTGCGGACAATTTATTGTCTCCAAGTTCAGCAGCTCAATCTACGAGTACAGAGAACGGTCTAGCAGCGGCTCAAAAAAGACGATCAGTATCTCTTTTCAATCAATCTACCGATTTTACTTTCTCTTCGACTTCCGAGTCAACTCTACATAAGAAACGCAACAAGAGCGGAAGCTCTGGCGTAGCTGGTTCCACGGGTGAAGGTATTAGCTCTGACGACATCGACGACGACAAGAAAATGAAATTCACATTTGATCGGTCTGTGTTTACAAAGCGGCCTACGAAGGCTCAAATAAGAAACGCCCAGTATGCAGGAGCTTTTGTACTGGCTCTCTTTTTCATGGTGGGCCTAATTACGAAAAATCGCACTCCTAAAGTCACAGCGCCGTCGTACGCTGCACTTAATGAGGCCATTTTCTCGGCACACAACAAGGAAGCGTTTGTTCCATTAAAACCGAGATCTGATATTGGGATTCCTCTTGAGGTACTACGTAAACGCAAGAAACCAAAAGCAGCGCTTATCTCACTTGTCCGAAACTCGGAACTTGAGGGCATCGAACAGTCTATGAGACACCTAGAGGCTCGCTACAATTATAAGTATAATTACCCTTGGATTTTTTTCAACGATGAGCCCTTCGATGATACGTTCAAGAATAGAACCAGTGCCATCACAAACGCGGAAGTCCACTATGTCACGATCCCATATGAGCATTGGTCAACACCTGAGTGGATCGACAACTCACGGTTTTTAACTTCGCTTGACTATCTGGGTGCAATTGGTGTTGGAAAGGGGTATATGGTTTCCTATCGTCATATGTGTCGATGGAACTCTGGCTTCTTTTACAAGCATCCTATCCTGGATGATGTGAGTGATCTTATTTTAATTTACTGACTCGGTAGTATGATTGGTATTGGCGCGTTGAGCCAGATGTCCATTTCTTTTGTGACATTGACTACGATCCGTTTGCGTTTATGGAGGAGAACAACCTCAAATATGGTATGCTGCGGACGCGACCGGTCTGACCTCCAGGGTTTAACATGAATATTCTTGACGATGCTCGTTCCTTCCCTTCTATGTGGAGACAAACTCAGGAGTTCATGGAGGAGTACCCGGAGCTCGTTCACCCGAAAGCAGATCTATCTTGGATTTTGGATCATAGATATGACGGTGAATACAACAATTGTCAGTTCTTCAGTAATTTTGAAATAGGATCACTTGACTTTTTCCGGAGCAAGACATACAACACATATTTCGACTACATCGATAGAAAGGGCGGATTTTTCTACGAACGCTTCGGAGACGCCCCGCTGCATACCCTCGCCGTCGTGCTGTTTCTAAGCAAAGAGGAAACCCATTTTTTTAGAGACATTGGCTACCAGCATGATATCAATAAGCAATGCCCTATCAACGTCGATAAATGCTCATGCGAGCCTACGGACATGGACGAGAACTTTTACAAGCTTGTACCAATGGAATCTCCGCAGAAAAAGCCTGATGATTCTTGTATTAGACTTTGGCTTGGCGGTGAATGGCTGGATAGAGATGCTGAAGGCAACTATGTGAAGTCTGGCTATGAAATGTAGCATTCGTAACCCTTGAAGTATCTAATAATCACTGAAGCAACTCATCTATGTATATATAATATATTATGAGAAGCTCTTGTGACTTCCGAATATTGCATCAGTTTTGGAAGCGCATAGTAAATGAATCTAATAATTACGCTCTTGTAAACGATATAACTGGCTGGTCACATGATCACAGCAGGTTAATTATGTGCGACCAATTCGCTTCGTCAACCTGACAGCAATTTTAATTTATACGCCACATACCGTATATACAGGGTCTTGTGAAAAGCAATTTTTAAAACGTTTACGAGCTTTGCATGAAGCCGACCTTAGTTCTGACAACAATTGTTCAGATTATGGGTCATAATGTGCTCTATTGCGATGGCGACTAATGTGGACCATGTTGGGAAGGAGATAACACGGTCTCTATTCAACCACGAAGATAACGTTGTCAACTGTCTTTATGCTGGGCACAAAATCGTGGTCATTATACAGATTCACACAATTTATACTTCCACCGTTTTAAGTAGATTAGCTTGCTGGACTATGTTACTCACAACCCCGGACAAGAATATACGATTACTTACGTGACCCGTTGCCACATATATATATACATACCCACAACTTTCCGAGGTTTATAAAGGTATTGAGACTTGTCGCTTCGTACAATATAACTCCGACGGCCCCTCCCACACCTGTCCAGGTCTATCTATACTTGTATATCACTTTATTTTCGCTCAGCCCAATTACAAAGATGGCTACACTCCATGGGCGTTGTCATTGTGGCGAACTGGAGTGGACAGTCACCGCGGACTCCCTAAAACTTCCCGTAAGTGCTTTGTCGAAATTACTGTGTTGACGGTATCAGTCTCATACGCTTTGCCACTGCCGCTCTTGTAAAATACTGGGCGGAGGAGAGTTCTGCGGTATCCTTCTGACCAGCATATGCGCAGTGCGAATTCAGCGCGGAAACCCGAAGGTTTACACTTACACCGATCCAGAGAACGGTCACGTTATACACTGCACCTACTGCTCAAATTGCACTACACACGCATATCATCGCGACGAGGAGAGGGGAGACGAAATTCAACTACGGACCTTTCCACTTTTAGAAGCTCGTATCATGGATGTCGAAAACGAAATAAACGTTGCAGAGAAATTCAGTTGGGTAAAAAAGGTCGATGGTGCAACGAATTTTCGTACGTGGATACCTGCTGTAAAACGGGGTCAACATGGTATAACGGATATGATCTAATTGTGCATTGCGGATACCGAGCACCACAAAGGATTTGACGGCGGCTGTATAATATAGGTGGGTGTTCTGAGACAAGAGACAACGCGGTCTGGGCCATATATGCATTTTGTTGATTTCACGATGAGGTCAATTTTGGTTAACGATTCTATGATTAACGGGTGCTTGGAGATTATGAAGTTTCTGATGGTTTGCATTTTGTATAATACTCTGCTCTTCGTGACTAATTTATATACATTCAAAAATATCGTACACTCCCTTGAATGCGAATTCAGTCCCACTGATGTGGTTTGGTATTGACTGTTTTCTCTGGTATGGAGTCATCCGTTTTCTTCTTTTTGTACTGATCGAGATTTTTTCTCGGCTTGATGACTACACCACCGATACCTTTCCGTTTCAGAAAAGCTGTCCGTTTCTCGTTTACCCCAGAGTGTACACCTTTCTGATCTTTGAAATCGCTTTTGGCGGATATTGCTGCTGACCCCACAGATGCCGATGTTGCTGACTTCGATCGAGCCTGTAACCTTCGAAATTCCTGTAGCTGCTCATTGACGTCTCTACTCACAGCCTCATCCTTGAGTCTGTCCTTTTCAAGCAGCCCATTGAGAAAAGTGACTTCATCACTGTCTAGTTTATGCAAAGCATTCCTAGAAGCAAACTCTTCTTCAAACTTCAGTTGCTCAGCAGCTCGATTGGTCAGTGATGTTGCGTGTAGACCTTACCTTTGTTTTCTTGGAGGATTTCATATAGGGATTTTTCTCGTTCAAACTGATTCGCCATAGGTAAGCCATTAGCATTGACCAAAGGAGCACGATCCGAATCAGCATCTTCTATTTCCACGGCTCGTTGCTCGGGTTGACGAGGTGTGTCTGTTGAATCGCCATCTTGATCGGATTTCGACACGAACTGTATACTCGCCACCGCCGCTCCATTAGCCGGGGGTCTTGCCTCTTCACTTTTAGACGGCACCACAAGAGCCTTTCCAGAGGGAAAAGCTGATTCGGCCTCCAATGTTGTTCGCTGGACGAAGTCACGTTTGTTCATGTTGTAGGGCTAAAGTTGGTGAACAAGCGATAGGCATTGCTAATAAATCGACCCCTTTGACGATGTGAATACCCGCCAAAACAGAAAATTGTGTTAATCCGAAATAGTGTAATGGCTAGCACGGTCCGCTCTCACCGGGCAAATCGGGGTTCAATTCCCCGTTTCGGAGTTTGTTCTTACATCACGTGATACTCATAAATCTGCCCCTCTTTTCCTCTTTTTTTGACTCAGAGTGAAGGCTTCTGCTGCTAGGACTCCATATAGCTAGCGACGATACAAGTTCCGACAATACAAGACCAAACAAAAATATATACAGGTCAAATTTGGGTTACCTGTGCTGCAATCACAACAATGATAAAGTGATAATAGTCGTGTTAATAATGATAATGGCCATTATAATAGTGATAGCCATAATGATAATAGCCATTATAATAATAGCCATAATAATAACCAAATAATAATAAAAATCAAATAATAATAATAATAATAATAATAATAATAATAATAATAATAATAATAATAATAATAATAATAATAATAATAATAATAATAATAATAATAATAA